>NC_136269.1:110075665-110145665 GCF_964187855.1 Myxine glutinosa | reverse complement strand
ACCTATGACGTCACAATTATCATAAAAAACATTCTGCATGGGTGTCACTCCTACCCTGAAAGTTTAGTATCAATTGGACATGTGTTTGCTGAGAAAAACGAGGTTTAGCTCGTACGGACGGACGGACGGACGGACAACCCGAAAACATAATGCCTCCGGCCACTTTGTCGGCGGAGGCATAACAATGATATATTGTACATTTATTGTCCCCCGTCGCACCGCGGAGCGAAAGGGGGACTATGGTTTTCCCCTCCCTCCGTGTGTCTGTCCGTGCGTGCGTGCGTGTGGGCATGCGTGCGTGCGTGCATGCGTACGTGTGTGCATGCGTAAGCGAAGGACCGCATTCAAATTTGGTGTGTGTGTGCAACCCACGTCAAAATCCAAGATGGCCGCCGCCATGTATGTCTGATGCCATGTATGTCTGAACCTTGTGAGCGGAATATCTTGAAAAATAAGCGAAGTACCAACTTCTAATCTGGTGTGTGAGTGTATCTAGGCACAAGGAAGAAAGCTATTGAAAATTGGGTCGCCATGTCAAAATCCAAGATGGCCGCCACCATATATATGTCTGAACCTTGAGTGAAATACCTTGAAAAATAAGCGAAGTACCAACTTCTAATCTGGTGTGTGGGTGTATCTACGCATAAGGAAGAACCCTATTGAAAATTAGGTTGCCACGTCAAAATCCAAGATGGCCGCCGCCATGTACGTCTGAACCTTGTGAGCTGAATATCTTGAAAAATAATCGACGTACCAACTTCTAATCTGGTGTGTGGGTGTATCTTGGCACAAGGAAGAACGCTATTGAAAATTGGGTCGCCACGTCAAAATCCAAGATGGCCACCACCATATATATGTCTGAACCTTGTGAACGAAATATCTTGCAAAATAAGCGAAGTACCAACTTCTAATTTGGTGTGTGAGTGTATCTAGGCATAAGGAAGAACCCTATTGAAAATTGGGTCGCCACGTGAAAATCCAAGATGGCCGCCGCCATGTATGTCTGAACCTTGTGAGCTGAATATCTTGAAAAATAATCGACGTACCAACTTCTAATCTGGTGTGTGGGTGTATCTTGGCACAAGGAAGAACGCTATTGAAAATTGGGTCGCCACGTCAAAATCCAAGATGGCCACCACCATATATATGTCTGAACCTTGTGAACGAAATATCTTGCAAAATAAGCGAAGTACCAACTTCTAATGTGGTGTGTGAGTGTATCTAGGCATAAGGAAGAACCCTATTGAAAATTGGGTCGCCACGACAAAATCCAAGATGGCCGCCTTCATGTATGTCTGAACCTTGTGAGCAAAATATCATATCATAGCATGTTTTCTGCGTCTTCCACTTTGTCAACTCACATCACTTCCCCGAAGGGGGACCTAGGCGTAACGCTTGTTGACTTCTAATTGCGCAGACATTAGAGCTCTCTCCAAAAAAAACCCCCAAAACAACCCAAAATGGAAGCTTTCTTTGAATTCTGCAAATTAATCAATGGTTTTGAGGGACACTTTGGTTTCTTTTAAATTGCCTTATTGCTGCTGTATAACCCAATTTTATTGAAAGTAACAAGATTGTGGAAAACGGAATGAATTGGTGTCGAGTCGTGAACTGACAAAGGTGCAAAAGCGAGTGAGCACAGAATGAATTAGCATTGCTTTTGTATATACAGACTTGGCATTTAATATGGAATATTTTTTTGTGGGGGTGAACTTACTTTTCAAGATGTCTTGGAACCAAAAGTTCATTGGAATTATGTTGAAATTATTCTAGATTTTGTTAATGTGACCTTTAAAAGAAACAAAAACCACATTTGACATTTCGAAACAAATTAATTGATCCTTGAAAGTGATGTAAACTGATATCGAACTCAATTCATGGACAGTACTGTGTTAAACTTCTGTTCGTTTTCCAGAAGTATCTCTTTATTTTGCACATTAGCCAAAAAAAATTTCAACAAAAACAAAAGTTAAATTACGACTGGGATTACGGACAGTAAAATTACAGTTCAGTACTTTGTGTAACCCCCACGAGCATTCAGGAGAGCACGTACACGTTGAGGCATGCTGTTCACGAGATTTGCCAAGGTTTGGACAGGAATCGCTTGCCATGCAGTGACAATAGTCTGCTGCAATTCACGCACAGAGGTCGGCTGCTGGTCCAAGTGGTCGATTTGACGCGTTAATTCTGCCCACAAGTTCTCTATCGGATTCATATCCGGGGACATGGCAGGCCACTCCATATGCTCTACAAGTCTACACCATGGTCAGCAAGAAAGTGTGGCATCATGCGAGCACGATGAGGCCGTGCATTGTCATCTTGGAAGACAAAGTTTCCTCGAAAGGCTGCACGAGCAAATGGAAGCAATGTTTCTTCCAGAATGGCCCTGTACTTGAACTGGTTCAGGTTTCCATTCAGAACAACCAGGTCAGTTTTGCCCCCTGCATGAAAAGCAGCCCAAACTGTCACCCCACCACCTCCAGCTTGGACTCTTGGCACTATACAATCTTTGTTGTAGGCTTCATGCACTTGTCTGCGCACTCGGACGCGGCCATCCTGACGATAGACCAGAAATCTAGACTCGTCACTGAAGATCACGTGATTCCAGTGTCCTGGCTGCCATTGACGGTGCTCTCTGGCCCACTGCAATCGGTGCTGGCAGTGTTGTCTGGTCAGGCATGGCTTTCTCAGGGGACGCCTGGCACGATAGCCTGCTTGAACCAGTCGTTGGTTGACTAGCCTTCTGGATACAGGCACATTTGTCAGTTGCTGCCACTCAGCCCTAAGCCGATTAGCTGACTTGGTACGGCCATTGCGGACTAACCGGTGCAGCTGGCGATCATCCCTCCTTGTGGTTCTGCGGGAACGTCCTGGCCTCGGTATTGGAGTAGGGACACCCCTCTGAGCATTTCGTTTCAGGATCTTTGACACCTGACCTTGAGTGATGCCATACTGCCGAGCAATAGCATGCTCTTTCATGCCGTAATTTCGTAAACCCACCACTCCATGACAAACAGCATTGTCGAGTTGACGGACCATCTCCAGAGGAAGTGGCAATAACTTTTGGAGACGTGCAGCAGTTGTTTTCCACTAATACAGAACGCAACAACCCTTGTATACCCGACTGTGAAGCCAATCGTCAAATGCACCTGTCCGTACATTTTGCCACGCCACCTGTGATATAATCCTGTTGTTGACTTCTTGCTGCGACAGACAATCTGTGGCATGGTTCTTTTAACAAATAAATCACTAAAGTGTAAAATAAACTCACCAGATTGATATACTGATTCAAGAAAGTAAACCCAACTCAAGAAAAAAAATATGCCATATTAAATGCCAAGTCTGTAATTTATGTTTCGGTTTCCCCAGATTATATAAAATAGGTTCTGCACTTACTCCCTGAGGCAGCAGAGATGAAGCTTGGTTAGCTTAGTTATTGCATAAACTGGGCAACATCAGAAGAATGAATGCCAGCAGTAATATGGAATTAATGGACGTTAATATGAGTTCCCTTACAAGGACCTTCAATGCAGTAGGAGGCCATTTGGCCCACAAAAGCCTGCACTGTTTTTGCCAAACTCTAAGTGTTTGTCCTTGCTCTATCTGTTTTAAATCTGTCTGCAAAGTGAAGGGTACTTTTGCTATAACAAATATATAAATGGAAAAACATAACACGAATTTCAAGCAGGAATTATTTGCACATCCAAAAATGGCTTGATGTGATGACTTGTCACACAGATTTTAACCTCTGTGTGCAAAAACACTAAATTTTTCCCTTTTACCTCCACCACCGAAGGTGAGTGGAGGTTATGTTTTCACCCCTGTCTGTTTGTCGATTTGTCTGTCTGTCTGTGAGAAGGATATTGCAAAATGCTGTCGACTGATTTGGATGAAACTTTTTGGACAGGTTGGGTGTCTGACAAGGACGATTTGATTCGATTTTGGTGAAGATCTGAATATGGATTCGGATATGAGAATTTTTTTTTTTTCTTCAAGTGATTCTTCACCATTGGGGGATAGGGCCAAAAACTCTACATAACAGGTTGTCTCAAAAAGTTATAAATGGATTTGGACGAAACTTGGTGGACAGCTTGTGTGTGTGACAAGGAAGAATCCAGATCCATATCCAGCTAGTATAATTTTTAAAGTGATTTTTCACCATTGAGTGATATGGCCAACCAGGCTGCTCTATACACCATGATATGCGTTTAAAACATGGGGATTCTTCCGGATTATTTGTCGTTAATGAGCCGAATCAACCCAGGAGATCATAATGATCAATTTGATGTGTCACACTCCACATCAGAAAGCTCCAGTAGAACTCCACAAAAAACATAACTCACACACATACGCACATTCAGCATGTCATGGCAATTTATTTACTTGGTGGATACTGGACTCGTTACCAAATTGTGAGTGTACTTTATTTATTTATCTGCCCATTTCTACATTTTGCTCGGGATTCTCCGTTTTCATCATTCCTTCTTATAATGAACTTCGTGTGTCCACAGTCTGAGGGTTTATGATCCCCAAAAAAAAATTTTAATTGATGAGGAAGAATTGATTCGATTTTGGTGAAGATCCGGATCCGGATCCGGATCCGAGTGTTTAAAAATGTTTTTAAAGTGATTCTTCACCATTGAGTGCTAGGGCCAAAAACGATAGTGATGGGGAATGATAGTTCAAAAAGTGGTTGACGACTTTTAACAAAACTTGGTGGATGAGCTGTGTAAGTGAGGAGAAGAAGCCGATAGATTTTGGTTCAGGTCCGCATCCATATGTGACCTATCGGTGGATACAAAATGTAAACTGTTCAATGTGGTGGAGATATGCTCTCTACCTAGTGCGGTTCTAGTTCCAGTTGAAACAACGTCCAATTCACAATCTCGCGAGATATGTGGAAATTTGTGGACGTTCCGTGGAATTTCCACTACCAACTGATTGTGAGTCGCCTAATAGTGTTAATAATATAGCCTGGTGTTGGCTTAGCGGTTAGGGAGCCGGCTTGAGATCCTGGGTTCGAATCCCGGTCGATCGCTGAATTAACACCAGGGGGGTTGACTCAGTCTGTCATCCTTCCGAGGTCGGCAAATTGAGTACCAGTTCACTGGTAATTCCCTGTGTGTCGCAATATGCAGGGTTGGTGGCAGGAAGGGCATCCGGCCATAAAACATTGCTTCAAAAAGGGGACCACGGTGCCCGAAAAAGGCCAACCCTTGCTCTGCAGGGGAAAATGGCATCTAAAGGTGGTCTAATTGTGTTAATACCCACATGTGCCAAAACACCCCCATAAACCATCTGTTTTATTCACTATCAATTTATTTTTCATGTTTTTTCTCTCTCTTATTTTATAAAATAATAATAATGGCAAGTGCACGGCGTAGTATACAATAAGCAAGCATGGCATCATTAGACTGTTCTGGTTTGAAGACGAGGATGGTAATGCATGACCATCAACTCTGAGCACTACATTAAAGTGCTGAATGAGTTCTGGGCTGCACTTGATCAAAGGAGAAGCTTCTTAAGAGAAGAACAATGGTTTCAGCAGGATGGGGCAACCCTTCACACCGCATATGAGTCCCCTGATTGGGTGACGAGCCACTTCCGTGAGAGAGTGATTGGTCCATGCTTCAGCGTTGAATGGTCTCCACAATCCGCTTATCAGAGCCCACCAGATTTATGTTTTTTTGGCACACCCTGTAAATGATCATAAATTATTTATCTTCTTTGTGATGCATATAAACACACCACGTCAAATGTAAATAATGACAAAACAACGTTTAAGTCGCAATCACACGAGATTCTACGATCTCGCGATTTTTCAGTAAAATAGCAAATAAGTATAAGCTCAGTGATAAAAAATAAAAAAAACACACACACATGTTCGTTGGTAATGGAAAAACAATATACAACAGGAACTCTTTGATAGTGAAATGTATTGTATGGTCCCTGGTGGCGCCATTATATGTTAATGTGGTTACTGTTGGTGACGTAGGCATATGCATCATCGCTATTGCGCATGCGCGGCCCGGCGGTTCCGGTGTCTTGTCCATCTTGGTGTGCGATGACTAAAAGCTGATGTAACAAAGCTTCAGCGTGTTTTGGTTGGGCATTCGCTCTGAAGGAAGGAGAGGCGTTTACCTTTGCTGGCGCAGAGTAGTTTGAGAGAAAACCTTCGGAAAGACTGACAGACAGAATTAGCTATTATTAGCCTCTGGAGGATTTAGCCTTTGAGGATAATTAGAATTATCCTCTGGAGGATGATGTGGTTGAGCTTGAAAGTGGTTGGATGTCAATGAAAGCTAGTCTGTTGGGAGCTGTTGGTGAGGTATGTGGATGGACAAAAGGACCACCGAGGCACTCGGAAACATGGTGGTGGGATGATGAAGTTGGAAAGAGCATTGACGAGAAGAGGAAGAAGTTCAAGGAGTGGCAGAAGGCGAAGGGTACGGGAGCAGAAACAGCAGAGCATGAAAGTTATAAGGCAGCCAGGAAGGCTGCAAAGAAAGAGGTAGCAAAGGCGCAGGAGGCATGTAGGAAAATGTTCGGAGAACGCTTGGATTTGGAAGAGGGTCAGAGAGCGGTATTCAGGATTGCAAAGCAGATAGCAAAAGAGAGGTGTGATGTGATGGGGGTGAGTTGCTTGAACGATGAAGTGGGACAAATCGTTGTCGACCCAGATGGAATTAAAGGAAGATGGAAAAGATATATGGAAATGCTGTTGAATACAGAGAATGAATGGGATGGCAACATAGAGAGTAACCCAGTTTTAGGACCGGCAGAGAGGATAACTGAGAAGGAAGTTGAGGAAGCGATAAAAGCAATGAAGAGTGGAAAAGCGGGAGGGCCGACGGGAGTTGTGGGAGATATGTTGAAGGCAGCAGGAAGTTGGGGTGTGAAGAGAATGACAGAGATCTGTAATCTGGTGGTGAAAGAAGGCCGCATTCCAGTGGCTTGGGAACTGAGTACCCTCGTCCCTCTATACAAGGGGAAAGGTGACCCTCTGGAGTTTGGCTCGTACCGAGCGATAAAGTTATTGGAGCATGGAATGAAGGTATTGGAAAGGGTGTTGGAGAGGAGGATAAGGAAGAAAGTGAAGATCGACGAAATGCAGTTTGGATTTATGCCAGGAAGAGGAACGACAGATGCGCTTTTCATTGTGAGGCAGTTGCAGGAGAAGTACATGGAGAAGAGGAAGAAGTTGTTTTTTGGGGTTTGTTGATCTGGACAAAGCATTCGATAGGGTTCCACGCAAAGTATTGACATGGACATTGAGGAAGTTAGGAGTGGAGGAATGGTTGATCAGAGTAGTGATGGCAATGTACAAAAGAGCGCGCACAGCTGTAAGGACGAAGGACGGGAACAGTGGTGAGTTTGAGGTGAAGGTGGGAGTGCATCAGGGGTCGGTACTAAGCCCACTACTATTTGTAGCTGTGATGGAGGTGCTGGCTCAGAACGTAAAGGAGGGTTTACCGTGGGAGTTGTTGTATGCAGATGATCTGGTGTTGATTGCGGAAAGTATGGATGGACTGAAGGAAAAGATGAACAAGTGGAAGGAATGTATGGAGACAAAAGGTCTGAAGGTGAATATCGGAAAGACGAAGGTGATGGCAAGTGGTAAAGCATGTGGTGAGGTGGAAAGAACTGGGAAGTGGCCGTGTGCTGTGTGCAGGAAGGGTGTCAGAGTGAACTCCATTCAATGTACAGGGTGTCTCAAAATACATGGAACCCATGTCACTGCTAATAATTCTGCCAATATTAATGTTGTTCTTTTTTTTCAGATTTGAAGAGAGGAGACCATAACAACTAATAATTATAATCAATCAAAATGCCTTGGACAAAGGAGGAAAAAATATTTTGCGTCACTACTTATTTGGAGACGAAATCATTCAAAACGGTGCAAGCAAAATTTCACAGGAAGTTCAACTTCAACAACTATCCACAGAAAAACCAAATTTATCGTTGGGCACACAAATTTCAAGCCACTGGATCAGTAAACAACCTCAACAAGAAGGCAGAAACACCCAGTTCTGGCAGGAAGCTGACTGCAAGATCTCCTGACAATGTGAATGCGGTGAGACATTCTGTCGGAAGGAGCCCGAAAAAGTCCATCCAAAGACGTAGCCAAGAGCTGGTTCTTTCACGTGCGTCAGTGCAAAGAATCTTGATCAAGGATCTTCAGCTGTACCCATACAAGATCCAGATCAAGCATAAACTCACACCAGCTGACATGGCAAAACGTGTTGTGATGTGCCGGTGGTTCGAGAACAAGATCGAAGAGGATCCTGACTTTCTTGATGACGTTTGGTTCAGCGACGAAGCACACTTCTTGCTCTGTGGGCGTCAATAGCAAGAACAATGTGTTCTGGGGCACACAAGCCCCAGACGAGGTGCTTCAGAGGCCCTTGCACTCTGTGAAATGCACGGTCTGGGTGGCCATCTCAAAACATGGCATAATCGGACCGTTTTGGTTTGAAGACGCAGACGACGAGGCAGTCACTCTCACAAAGGAGCGTTACATTGTGGTGCTCAACAAGTTCTGGAGGGGACTTGGGAGACGTCGTGGCGTGAATCGAGATGTGCAATGGTTCCAACAAGATGGGGCAACTCCACATACAGCCAACATCACGATGGAGTGGTTGGACCACCGATTCCCTGATCGGCTGATCAGCAGGTGCTGCCTGCCGAGTGGTCTCCGCATTCACCCGATCTGAACCCCCCAGATTTTTATCTCTGGGGGTTCTTGAAGGACCACGTGTATGAGAATCGTCCTCAATCCATTTCTGAACTGAAAGTGGCCATCACCCAGAAGATTCGTGCCATCAGGAAGGAAGAGTGTGTCAGGGTGATTGACAACTTCGCTCGTCGGCTTCAAGTGTGTCTAAGGCGCAAAGGCGGTCATTTGGAACATGTGCTCTAATAAATGTATCCTTTGAGCTAGAGACCTCAAATCTTCAGTTTTTTAATTGTTATCATATCAGCTTCCAGGAAATGTAATCTTTTTTGGAGTTTCTTGTCTGAGTAATAAATTATTATCATGTTAATGGGTTCCATCTATCTTGAGACACCCTGTACAATGTGCGCTGAGTGGGTTCATCAAAAATGTAGTGGTCTGAGAGGGTCATTTACCAGTGTGGCAGCTACATTCAAATGTAAGGCATGCACAGAGGGAGCTGCAGATGGAGGAAATGTTGAGTTGGATCTTGGAGACGGCGTGAAGCTGGAAGGTGTGAAAACATTTTGCTACCTCGGAGACATGCTGAATGGAGAAGGTGGATCAGACTCGGCAACGGTTGCTCGAGTGAGATGTGCATGGAAGAAGTTTTGGGAACTGAGTGGCGTGCTGATGAGGGGGGGAGTGTCGCTGAAGCTGAAGGGAAAGGTGTATGCTGCATGTGTGAGAAGTGTTATGATTTATGGGAGCGAGACATGGGTAATGAACGTAGAGCAGCAACAAAGGGTGGAAATGCGAATGGTTCGATGGATGTGCGGAGTATCGTTGAGAGAGAGGAAGACAAATGATGAATTGCGAAAGATGATGGGAATATTGCCTGTGATTGATGCTGTGAAGAGGAACAGGTTGAGATGGTTTGGTCATGTGTTGAGGAAGGATGAAAGTGACTGGTTGAGAAGAGTGATGGAAATTAATGTAGAAGGAAGTAGAGGACGGGGAAGACCGAGAAAGACTTGGCTAAAGATGGTGGAAGAAGAAATGCGGGCAAGGGGGTTAACAAGGAGAGATGCAGAAAATAGGGCAAAATGGAGAAGATTGTCATGGGGACCGCAAGGCTAACCCCCGCTCTAGCAGAGAAAATGGCCTTAAAATGCATGTTGTTATATAAATTTCCTTCCCAGGTGCCAGTGTTCACACTACAATGATATCACCACCTATACTTGTATCATCCTTCTGCATGTGTGGCACCTTCTCATCACAGGCATGACAACCAATCACAGTGTACTGCATCAACACCTGACTGTACCATGGGGCATTTCATTTGTTCCGTGTGTCGTTTTACTTTTATTCCCAGTTATTCCCATGTTTCCATAATTTTTCCAATGTTGTACCTGTTTGACTGGAGGGTGCGGAAGTTGCTAACTTGCCTTTGTCTTTGTCTTTCCTGGGTTTGATACCCATCCAACATCAGGATTGTGTAGAGGTAGCGCTCTTACGTTGGAGCTGTCTAATGTAGGTTCGATTCCTGAGTGATTGGTGCTTCACAGACATAACAGGATGCTGCATCACACTCTCCAACGTTGAGCTGGAGATATATCTGCTAGCATTAGTTGGTGGACATTAAAATATCACTCTCCGTGGTGTCCTTCACGGAGAGGAGGAGTGTTACCACCGACACCTTGAACGAATTTAAAATTCACCTACAGTTGAACATCAGGCCTGGCCAGCTGGTTTGTGAAATATTTACTCGGCCTAGCCCAGAAGAATAATCGGGATGGGAATAATTGGGGATATGGAGATGTGTGTGTGTGTGTGTGTGTGTGTGTGTATGTGTGTAAGTGTGTGTGTGTGTGTGTGTGTGTGTGTGTGTGTGTGTGTGTGTGTGTGTGTGTGTGTGTGTTTTTTCAAAGCAAGCAGACTGTTAATTCCAGATAAACACCATAAATCGCCATTAATTTAATGGATCCCAAAAATGCACACAAATCGTTGTATGATGAGGTTCATTAGTTTGAAACAATTGACGGGGTTAATGAAATTTAATTTGTAACATACTTTTTAAAAACTACCATGAAAAGGCGATGTTTTATTCTGGTATTAAAAAATTCTGGATCATTGAAAATTCCAAACTTGTATTGGACAATATCCGCATTAACTATATGGTGTTCATAGAATACTTACCCTGCGCAGTCAACTTCTTGCGAGCCAACTCTTCTATTTTTGAACATTTTTTTCTTTGATCCAATATGGCTGCCAGACCACGTGAGCGATGACATCATCAATTTATATTCTCTAATATAATTGTTGCATAGATCACGCCCAATATATTTCAAACTGATCAAACGAAGCGTTGTCCCTGTCGAATTATGACGTCATAATTATGGCACCATTGACGTCATCGTTAACAACACCTATTCCACATATGGAGTTCTTTACAATGAGCCATGTTTCAATTTTTTCTATGAAGCGGTTTTGGAGATATAGAGGTGCAACATTTTTCGGTTTTTCCAAGATGGCGTATGTACCACATGACCTATGACGTCATGATTATCATTAAAATATTCTGAAGGAGGAAGCGCTCCGATGGTGAAAATTTCGTGTCCATCAGACCAACAGTTGCTGAAAAATAATAATAATAATGATCGGATGGATAAGTGTTGTATTTGTCGAATTATGACGTCATAACAAAGGCACTGATGACATCATCATTAACATATCTTATTCCCCATGGGGAGTACTTGACAATGAGCCAGGTCTCAATTTTTTCCATGGAGTGGTTTCAGAGATATGGAGGTGCGAAGTTTTTCCAAGATGGCGCCTGTAGCACGTGACCTATGACGTCATAATAACTATTAAAATATTCTGCAGGAGGAGGCCCTCCTATGGTGAAAATGTCAAGTCAATCGGACCAACAGTTGCCGAGAAAATGAATTTTTAAAATGCAGACACGTGTGGCACACGTACGCACAAGAATGCTTCACCCCGCTTTTCGCTTCGGGAGCGCAGGGTAATAACAGGTGTACGCTAAATGTCTATCAACCTGTTCGTTTTTCCACATTATACACAAACATTCCATCTGACAAGCTCGTAACCCCATTGGACAGCGCGGTGAATAAAGCATTTTCTGGAATCTGGAGGATCATGTGATCGTCATCTGGTGCATCATGGGTGATACATGTCACCATTGTGTTGGTACTTGAAGTACCAGAAGCTTCAGTGGCAACTGACAATAAATGGTTTACAAGGCCATGAGTACAAATTGGACAAATCAACGCAGTATTTTTGTATTGTATCTGTTACATCAGCTTCATGATGCAAGTGCTCAAGTGGGAATACCAAACAGGCCACTTTCAAATCAAATTCAACTTTTTTGAAATACCGACTTCTTTCCTGGAACAACCCTGGTGTTGGGCTGGCGGCTAGGGTGCCAGCTTAGGATCCTAGGATCCTGGGTTCGAATCCCGGTCGATCGCTGAATTAACGCGGTTGACTCAGCCTGTCATCCTTCCAAGGTCGGCAAATTGAGTACCAGTACACTGGTAATTCCCTGTTTATCGTAAAAAGGCGACAAACAGGGTTGGCGGCAGGAAGGGCATCCGGCCGTAAAACATTGCTTCAAAAAGGGGACCGAAAAACAACAACAACCACGGTCCCCGAAAAGGCCAACCCCCGCTTTGCGGGGAAAAATGGCCTCTAAACTGTGGGTTTTTTCCTGGAAGTCCTAGCAGTGTCAATGTGTTTTATACCTCTCACACAACCTCCCCCCTCCCCTTCTCATGCCTCCTCCCCCCCCCTTCCCACGCCTCCTCCCCCCAAGCCCTCTCCCTCCCACAGATCTCCCGATGTCCCTGTACTCTACTGTTGTACTTGTGTGCTTCCCCCTCTCTCCCCGTCTCTTCTCCCGCTCCCTTAATTTCGTCTCATGTGTCCGTTTGTTTTTTCGTCATTAATGTTAGCTCTTACACGAGCCTCGATCTTTTATACAAAAAAAAGGCCAAACGTCTTTATACTCCGTCATTTGTGATCTAAAATTAACATTTTTTGAGTACGGTAGATGCTTGACCCAAACAAATTTGTCTTGACCCAAATAATGTCTTCATCCTCGCATCCTAACCTCCCAAATGCCTCTGCCCTCATCCTCTATGACACATTGACACATGAACAAATTATTTGACTGTATACCATGAGGCTGCATCCACAGTACTTGCTTTGACCATGTACAGCCAGAGGGCCCTCTGAGTATGCCTGAAATGGTTGTGGTGATATCTCTGATATGTTTAAAATTTATCCATAATCAGAAACATTTCCTGATCTTGGCTTTGCTTGTTAATAATTTTTGATTTATTACTTTTGAAGATTTTTTTATTGACTCATTTGCCTATTGTGAGGTGCTTCATCTTTCTCCTATATCCAGTTGCTTTGCCAGACATCAATTCTGGTTTCATAATTTCAAATATATATTCGTGTTTATTAGACCCGACTATTCCATATGTGGTGGTTTTTGGTCCAACTTAAAATGGAAACATATAAATTGCATTAACTTCAGCTGAATCTTGCTCTTGGTTCATTATCCAAGTTGATGACAAGGTCTCTGTGACTAATATGATTTCCCTTACAAGGAACGTCGATGCAGGAATAGACAGATAGGGCTAGATATAGAATAGATAGATAGACAGATGGGACAGAATAGATAGGGCCCAACAAGCCTGCACAATGGTTGCCAACCTATGGTTGTTTGTCCATGCTCTATTATTTTAAAATGCTGAGAGTCAATCAAGTGAACAGCACGCACTATTTGTATCGTCTTTGGTACGACTCAGCCGGGGTTTGTACCGCAGACGTCCCAGACTCGGAGAAGACACTCTAACCATTACACCACCATGTCTGTTTGAAAAATGTGTGTGCGGTTCTCCACAGCAACAGTGACCCACTTGTATCTGAGGATAGATTGCTTTTGGGTTGGACTTCTTTGCAAGACTGCAGTTATCGAAGGAAGGTGCCACCACCAACAACGTCGACGGAAACCTGATTACTGTGTATGGTGAAGGTGCACCTTCAGAGTTTGAAGCAGTCAAATCGGCAGCTGACCTTTAGCATGGATGTGATTCCATTGAAGGTGACCACACGTCAGCACAGCCGGAAGATGCAACTGATCCACAAACTGTTGTCCGGGTCAATGAATCTCTGCACGTCTTGTGTAAAACCCAAAAAGTGAAAATTATCACTCGGACCCACTTTCAAGGTAAGTAATCGTACTAAAAAAATCAAGATCAAGGAAGCTTTCTCCCTTGTGCTCCACAGGTGCTTTCTGTACAGATTGAGCTCACTTTTGAACAGCTGTGTTATACTTTTACATATAGTCACGTGAAGTTAATGGAGGCTCCCACATTCGCTTCGTCAAATATCCACAGTACTTGGAATTTCTCAAGGCATCCCTTAACCATCATCCATGGACACTTGGACTTGTACAAGGTCCCAGCAAGATGGCTCTCCCGGAACCTGAGCACTCAGGAATGACAGCAACACTGGCATATACTTATTCCAAGTTAAAAATTTCAATGCAGATCCAGCCAACTTCATCAAGCAACTGGTAACTGGTGCCGAAAGGTGGCGCCTTCACCATTGGGATGACGAAACCAAATTGGAATCCATGCAATTGAAGCATAAGGGTTCAATGTCATCCAAAAACATTGCGCCATCCTTAAACACGCCAGATCATGCCCTCAATTTTCTGGAATGCCAAGAGAATCCCGATAATTGAGTATCTGCCTCACAACATTACAATCGCAGATGATTATTATACCAACCTCACGAGAACACTGCAGCCGGCCATTAAGGACAAATGCTGAAGAATGTGGTCCAAACGTGTGGTTCTCCTTCCTGATAATGCTTCCTTGTGTAAGGCCCATGGTGCACAGACAACCAATCATGACTGTCACTTTACATGAACAGTCATCATTCGCTACTTCACCTGTCTTCCCCCTTCCTCCCCACTTGCAGTCTGTACTTGGCCCAACTGCATGATTGCTGATTCGCCAATTACAAGGAACCATCTAAGCAATTAAGACGACTCAAGGAGCAATCGCAACACTTCCATTTTACTGACATAGATCGTTTGAAGGACACAAGGAGATCTTGCATTGGGGTCAAGGGACGTTGTATTGAAAAATAAGAAGTTGGCTTCTCTTGAACTTTTTTTTGTTTCTCGGTCCTTGAACTTTTTTGACAACCCTCACATGGTGACATCAGGCTGGAGATGCAGAGATAAGGGTCATGCAAATCTTGTAGAAGGCCATAGTGAAATATTTATCATTAAAATGTCGAAAATCATGACAGATATTGACGACATAGCAGGTGCTTTCTTGTTTTTTGAACAATTTTATTGACCACACAAATCAGATTGCATTCGAAAATTTTCCCTTGTTGCTGTGGTTCTTTTCAAAAACAAAATTACCTTTTTTTCTCAGAAAGGTGAATTTGTCATTTGGAGGTGCTTTATACCAGCTACGTGATAAAAAAATGTTTTGAAAAGCTAAACTTTATCTTTACAAAGGGGAACCTTGACATCTCATTTGACCTTCAAGATGTTTCGATCAAAAGACATTGCTGACGTATCTCAAATTCCATCATCCCAATGTTCATTTTCAATTGGTCATTGGCTTTGACACCAAAACAAATTTTCATCACAGACCTTGACATCAAAAAGCTACATATATCGAACAGTTTTAAATGGAGCGCCTCACCGCCGTTTGATCATTTATCAAAAGTGGCAATATATGTGAATTGTTGCTCCCAGATTGTCGGCTCGATAACAAGAGACGCCATTTGCATTTTTCCTGTGCGGGCACGGGCAACTTGCTCGTTTTCCAAAATTGCCACTTTAAAATGAAGAAACCGCCTTTTGAGGCCATTTTTCCCCACAGAGCGAGGGTTGGCCTTTTTTGGGCACCGTGGTCCCCTTTTTTGAAGCAATGTTTTATGGCCGGATGCCCTTCCTGTTAGTCACCTCTTGCGACACACAGGGAATTACCAGTGAACTGGTACTCAATTTGCCGACTTCGGAAGGATGACAGGCTGAGTCAACCCCCCTGGCGTTAATTCAGCGATCGACCGGGATTCGAACCCACGATCCTAGGATCCCAAGCCAGCACCCTAACCGCTAAGCCAAAATGATGATTCAAAATGTAGCATTTTTTGGGCTAACAATTAATGTATATCATTACAATTTTATTTGTTTTTAACCTCAACCTGGGTAATTTAAATTTTGTGGCTGAAATGTTATTTGGGGCTGTATTATTATTATGGCCAAAGTTTTTTTTTTTAAATAATGTCTTCCTCTTCGACCCACTATGCCCGGTGTTGGCTTAATGGTTAAGGTGGCTTAAAATCTTAGGGTTTTGAGTTTGAGCCCCTGTCGTGCAAATGAAATAACTTCAGGTGGGTTGACTCAGCATAGGTTGACTGACTCCCGAGGTCAGCAAAATGAGTGCTGAACCCGGAATCCTGAGTCCGTAACAATATATAAGATAGTGGATCAGCTTGCACACTGCAATCAACTACTTGAGTACATCCTATGTGTAGAGATAATAAATATAAGCTTTATATATGTTTGATGATGTAAATTGGTAAAGTTTTATATATTTAGTGAAGTGCATTGTGCTTGCACTCTGCAAGCAGCAACAAACTCAAGTAGATAAAGAACAAGTACACATACATTCAAAGTACACCACCCCCATGCCAAATAAATAAATATCCTCCAACGCGGTATTGCCGGGGCACCTTAGGTGCCAGGCGATACCGCCGTGCAGCACATAGAGATGGTATTGGGAGAAAGAGGTGTACAATAATTGATTGATTCATTGCATAACTAAAATCAATAAATCGTGATTGTAAAATAATTTCTTAATCAATTGGCTAATGGCATACCTCGACCATCAGTGTTTCACCTGAAGCTGTAACTTTTTGAAAATTAGTTAGATAAGTCATTAATCCCAAAAAAATTCATAATTGATTAATCAATACATAAAAATCGATTAATTGATTAATCAATCAATCAAAAATATCCTTCATAGCCACATCACTTGGTCACTGTCATGTCCAAATATCAGCTTCCTAGCTCAAATGGTGCCTGAGATATTGCCAAGATGAGAAAGGAAATAAATAAGTGATTAATAATGAAAATAAATGAATAATAATGCTAACATAATTAAATAATTCATCAATTGGTTGATAGAATACCGAAACCACCACCGTTTCATCCGAAACTGTAACTTAAAAAAAAATTAAGTCATGAATGGAATAATTTAATAATTAATCGATTAATTGATTAATCAACAAATCAAAAATACCCTCACAGCCAAATCACTTGGTCATTGTCATGTCCAAATATCAGCTTCCGAGCTCAAAAGGTGCCTGAGATATTGTCCAGATGAGAAAGAAAATAAATAAATGATTAATAAATGAAAATAAATAAATGAAAATCATAAAATAATGAAATAATTCATCAATTGGTTGATAGAATACCGAAACCACCACCGTTTCATCCGAATCTGTAACTTTAAAAAAATTAATTAATTAAATCATTAATCGAATAATTAAATAATTGATCGATAAATGGATTAATCAATAAATCAAAAATATCCTTTACAGCTAAATCACTTGGTCACTGCCATGTCCAAATATCAGCTTCCAAGCTCAAAAGTTGCCTGAGATAATTCTGCCCAGAAGAGAAAGGAAATATAAAAGTACTTAATTAATCGATAATAATTAAGAAACTAATCAATTAATTGATTAATCAGAAAACAAAAAAATACAAAGCATTTGCTCACTATTGTGTCAAAGCTTCAGCTTCCTAGCTCAAAGGAAGCAACTATTGCAACGACAACTACAACGACAGACCAATCAGCCTCCTCCCAATTATCAGCAAAGTCATGGAATCCATCATTGCTTCGGATATCAAATCTTTCCTCTTCTCCAATGGCTTGATCTCTGATCATCAATTTGGTTTCAGACCAGGTCACTCTACTCTGGACATGCTGCTTCTGCTGTCTCAACAATGGATGGAGGTCCTCAATGCCAAACAGGAAATCAGAGCCGTCTCCCTTGACATATCACGTGCCTTCGATTATGGTCTGGCACCCCGCTCTGCTCACCAAACTCTCCTCCTATGGTATCCATGGAAATCTCCACACATGGCTTGCGGACTTCCTCTCTGGTCATAGTCAACGTGTGGCCTTGAATGGATTTCTCTCATCTCCCCCTTCCTGTTCAGGCTGGAGTTCCCCAAGGCAGTGTTCTGGGCCCTGTGCTTTTTCTGGTCTTCATCAATGATCTCAACAACTCTCTGGAAAATCCTCTCTATCTCTTTGCTGATGAGTCCACTCTCTGCCGCTCCATTCCTCATCCCTCAGATCAGCAGTCTGCAGCCTCCTCACGCTCTGCAGACCTGGACAAAATCACAGACTGGTCAACATGTCAACAGACAACAGACAACAGACAACTGACAACAGACAACAGACAACAGACATGACAACAGACAGATTGGAACATGTCTTTCAATCGTGACAAATCTCACACTCTTACTATGTCCCTCCGAAAAGAACAACTGGGCAACTCTCCCATTTACTTTCTCAACAATCCTCTCCAAGAAGTTCTGTCACTCAAGCTTTTGGGTCTCACTATCTGCCATGATCTTTCCTGGGAAAACCACATTTTCAAGCTGGCCTCCAAAGCCAGTCGCCGACTGGGCATCCTCCATCATGTGAAGTCCTTCCTTGGCACACCTGAGCTCCTCACCACATACAAGGCTTTCATCCACAGCTCAATGGAATACTGCTCTCCCCTCTGGGCTGGTGCTCCTGCCTCACACATAGCCCGGCTTCACGTTGTTGAGACCAAAGCTTTCAGAATCATGGAATCTCCCACGATGAAGATGATTGTGAGGGTCTTTCACTCACTCACCGCAGGCAGGTAGGCGGTCTTTCTGTCTTCTACCGACTCCTTTCCGGCCTAGCTCTCCCAGTTCTATCTGTGCTCTGCCCCCAAATATTCCTGCAGGTCGCACAAGATCTGCCAGCAACCCTCTTCTGGTGAAATTGCCAAAATCAAGACTCTCTTCTCACCTTCACTCTTTCATTCCTCTTTACTCCCGCCTCTGGAACAAACTCTCTCACTCTCTTCAATCCCACTCCTCCCTCCAGGTCTTTAAAACAGCTGTTCACCACCATCTCTTATCTTCCCCCATCCAAAACCTTGATCTTTTCTACCCCTGTTAATTCACCGCAGATCCACTTTTTTGAAATTCCGACTTCTTTCCTGGAAGTCCTAGCAGTGTCCATGTGTTTTATACCTCTCCCACCCCCCACCCCCCTTCCCGTGCCTCCTCCCCCCAAGCCCTCTCCCTCCCACAGATCTCCAGGTGTCCCTGCTCTCAAATGTTGTGCTTGTGTGCTTCCCCCTCTCTCCCCATATTGTTTACCGCTCCCCTTTTTCGATGTTTTATGTGTCGGCTTTTTTTTTTGTGATTAATATAAGCTCTTTCACGAGCCTGGATCTCGTATTTAAAAAAAAAGAAAAAAAAAAGGATGGTTGAGATATCGCCCGGACCAACAAGAAAGAAAACAAACAAAGAAGCAGCTAAATAATTAATCGATCAATTGATTAATCAATAAATCAAAAATATCCTTTATAGCCACGAGTAAGGAATGTAAGCCTGGTGTTGGCTTAGCGGTTAAGGTGCCGGCTTGGGATCCTAGGATCCTGGGTTCGAACCCCGGTCGATCGCTGAATTAACACCAGGGGGGTTGACTCAGCTTGTCATCCCTCCGAGGTCGGCAAATTGAGTACCAGCTTGCTGGGATGAATGATCCCGGTGTGTACCCCGATTTAGAATAGGCACACCGTATCCCTGCGCATCGTAAGAGCGTGACCAAGGGTTGGCGTCAGGAAGGGCATCCGGCCATAAAAACATTGCCTCAAACAGGGAACCATGATTGTCATGGGGCCCACAAGGCTAACCCCCGCTCTAGCAGGGAAAATGGCCTTCAAACGATCATCATTCATATATAGCCACATCACTTGGTCACTGTCGTGTCCAAATATCAGCTTCCTTGCTCAAATGGTGCCTGAGATATTGCCCAGATGAGAAAGAAAATAAATAAATGAGTAATAATGAAATAAAATAAATAATGATCATTAAAAAAAAAAAAAACATTGGCTAATATAATACATAAACCACCACCATTTCATCCAATCTGTAACTTGAAAAAAACAATTAATTAAGTCATTAATCGAATAATTAAATAATTAATCGATTAATTGATTAATCAATAAATTAAAAATAGCCTTTACAACCAAATCACTTGGTTATTGGCATGTCCAAATATCAGCTTCCTAACTCGAAAGGTACCTGAGCTAATGCCCAGAAGAGAAAGGAAATATATAAGTACTTGATTAATCGTAATCATTAAGTAACTAATCAATTAATTAAGTAATCAACAAACAAAAAATAACGTTTTTGACAAGGTACTTATTCACTATTGTGCCCAAATTTCAGCTTCCTAGCTGAAATTATGGCTGAGATATCGCCCAGACAAACAAACAAACAACCGGAGTGAAAACTGAGTACAGTACTCCCTTTCAGCGTGCGTCATTGCCGGGTTCACTTCGGTGCCCGGTGATGATGTCACACAGCACCTGGAGATGTCATAGGAAAGGAGTGGTGTACAATTAGTGGTTAGAATGAACTCCTTATTTAAAAGTTTACAGCTATAGTAATTGTTAATTAATTTGATACGGCAAAAATTATAAACTAAGAGACGAAAGAGGCACATGATAGCGTTGCCTAGTAACCAGTTTTTATTGAAAGCTCCATTGTCTTGGGTCAGGTGACCCGCATTGAGCAGAATGAGTTGGCACCGGCCAACTTTTATTTGCGGATAGTTTCATTTATGAAAATCTTCTGATTGTTTTTTAAAAAAAATAAAAAATCCTGAGATATTGGCTTTGAGTTGCATCAGCGTGCAAACTTTCAGCTTTATTGGCCATCTTGAAGGTACGGAATATTTATAACAGTGAGTGAGTCATTGAGTGAGTGAGTCAATGGTTAGAAAAAGGTTTTTTTGGGACAGAATCGAGGCTCATTGAGGAGCTAGAAAACAGCATGGATCAGGGAATACCAGAACGAAAAGAACATTGGAATTAGGGTTAGGGACACACTGACAGCAGAGTACCCTGTGAAAAAGTGAGGGAACGAAAAAAAAATCTGCAATGTCATCATCCCAATGACTGAAGCATCACTACTGATGACAGTCATATGGTTCATTCATGTAAGTCGTACTTACTGTTGGGAATTTGAATGATGAGTGTGACTTTTTTTCTTGGAGTTGTGCTTCACATTGTTATTTGGAAAAACCAAAAGGGGTAATGAGTGGTCAGGACTTGCCTTTCATCTTGGATTGATACAAATGATACAATGTACTGTATGCATTTAGTCGTCACTTTTTTGTCGCGGCCGAATAGACCTGCATCTTTGCTGATGATTTCATATCATCAAAGCACATCCTAGAATCTAATTTTGCATCGATGAGTCACAGCTTGAGAGTCATTAAAAAAAAAAAACAGCAGTTGGATGCCAACGGCTCTTGTAACCATCCAACACTGTGGTCCTTATCCAACATCCTTCACTTCCACTCAATATCAGATTTCTCTGAAACCAAGAGATTTCTTTATTGCCAAAGCTGTGTCATATTAACATTAAGTTCTGTTGCCCTGAGATTGGCAGGTTAATGAGGACACCGTGGGGTAATGAATTATGATTGACCAGCTCGGTGGCAAGGTTAAATCCTGCATCAGGAAATATGTCGTGAATAAGCCTTGCCGTACCTTTACAAGAGTGCGGTAGTAAATGACGGGTGTATAGTACAAGTGATGGATTGCCTCCATTAAACGTCAGAATGATGTTCAGTCCAATCTGTTTCGCAGCAGTGGAATATCGATAGGTGTCCCAGCTAACACAACACCGTTGGGCCAACGTTGGGCCAACGGTGTTGTGTTAGCTGGGATGGTACTTGGTGCATTTTGCCTCACAATAGTTATGACTGATCATCTCAACTATCAGCAAATAGCTCATCATCAACAAAAGAGAGGCACGACATGGTGATCATGCCAAAACGACCTTTGGATGCAGCCTCCTAGTCAATAATATGGAGCGGTACTGAAGGCCTTGAGTTTTGTGATTAAATATACGTGTAATAAGGCCCTAACTTTATTCCACACGACATTTTATCTGCTTGATTTGAATGAGAATAAAAGAAGTTGTAGAAATCGTTTCCTCGTCAGACTGAAGGGGAGACGTAAACTGAGGCAGGTAGTGGAGAATTTTGATTGCAGTGGGACGAGTAAGGAATGTAAGCATCCACGGTTGCTATAATCAGAGCTTGTATTTAGTGGTGCATCTCTGGTATCCATGGCAGGAATTCCGTTCTGCCAACCAGATAGCATTCACGTGCCAGAGCTTTGATAGCACTCTTTTGACAAATGAAAGAAAAGTCATGCTGATTTGGGCATTGACTGGATAAGCTTTTGAGAGTTGAGAGAGAGGAGGAAATTAGAGATTTTTTCAGTTTTTACTGAGCTGTCGCCCTTAGAAATCATGAGTGTCATTGATTTTGTGCCAGATTTTGAAGCTTTGAAACTAGGGGGAGAGGGAATCAGAGGAAAATTGTCTTTAAAGGGCAAAGCAGTATGTGTTTGACAAAATATTATTGATGTTAATTAATTAAAACAACTTCCTAGTCCAGTTGGCATTACCTGGCCTATCTGCGGCTTCATGTTTATTCAGCTAAATTCCAACTGAGGCAGAAGAACTGATAAGGTTTATGGATTGTGGTCAGGTTTACGTAATGCTGACCACAAAAAACTGGCTTTATTGTCCGTGTAGTTTCCTGTCCAGTATTGTCGCCCACCATCTTCATCTCGGCAAAGCGAGGCTGCTTTAATTATTGGACTAATGGGCAATTCCTCAGGACTGAGTAATATTCACTGTTATGAACAAATTTCTTTTCTCCATCCATGTAGTCCATCATGAATCTGTGGTGTGATTTTATTTTTCTAACACTGCATGGCTGACACACGTGGTCAGACTAGGCTTTTACCTCTGAGCATCATGGCCAAGACCATTACCCCAAGTATTCAGTGTGTCTGCCATATGTCTGCCTTGCTTGTAAGGCAAGGGGATCTGTTTGTGGCACGGGGTTTAGTATGCACAATAATCTTGGTGTATCGTGGCCAGGTAGTGACCACCTCTAGAGGCCATTTTTCCCTGCAGAGCAGGGGTTGGCCTTTTTCCGGCACCATGGTCCCTTTTTTTTGAAGAAATGTTTTATGGCCAGATGCTGTCCCTGCCGCCAACCCTGTTGGTCGCCTCTTGCGACACACAGGGAATTACCAGTGAGCTGGTACTCAATTTCCACGACCTTGGAAGGATGACAGGTTGAGTAAACCCCCCTGGCGTTAATTCAGCGATCGACCGGGATTCGAACCCAGGATCCTAGGATCCCAAGCCGGCACCCTAACCGCTAAGCCAACACCAGGCTGCGTGGCCAGGTAGCATGGGAGAAAAACTGGATGAAATCAACAGGACATATTGATCGAGGTATGCCAACCGCAGTGCGAGGCAAGCTGACCTTTCGGACATTAATCCCTCTTTTGCTCCAGTGAAGGGTTAAAGCCAGAACCAACACCCTCCCAATGTAGTTACCATACCTCACGCAATGTCCTGTTGATTTGATCCACTGTTATACCTGTCTACTGATGCAGATCAACACTGTAACCTTCAACAGCAAGACGAATTTTTCATTATACCTTGTGGGAGAATTCCCAAACATCACTCCAAACAGCACACTAGCGAGTCCTCCATGAAGGTGTTTTGTTTGTTTCAATGCTCTCTTCATTTATGCAGTGGGATCACTGAAGAGGGTTTTCTGAGAAAGAGAATAATTAGCTTTGTGCAATCTTCCCTCCCCTAAACGCACAAAAATGTTTCATAATGTGACCACCTGCACATGGCAGTCAGCAGTCAGTTGGGAATAGCCAGTGGCCATATTGAGAGTCACTAGGGAAAGTGTAATATATTGTGTAATGCCATTCCAAGACCGTAGATGTTTGATGTTTATTACCCACCATAGCCAGAATGAAAAGTTACCATTGTTCCAAGTTTAAGATTACAATATTATACTTCTATTAATTGTACACACAGGTGAACAGGAAGGCATATTGCTCCCATTGGTTTGTTAAAATACATTTTTCTCTGTTACTCCAACCCTACCCCTCTCACCCCAACCCCCTCAGCCATTTCTTTCCCCAACCCTTCTACATAAAGGATGTTAACAGACAATGCACTTATATCTCGAGGAATTACAAGCTTGGACATTTAGGAGCGAGTGAACACCTCAAAGTGATATATGCAATTTCATCCTCAGATCTCAGCCTCACAACCCATGTCACCCGCATTACCTACATCTTCATTGCAATCGTCACTTTTGAAAAAAGTACACCTCTTCATTTGTAACACTTCATCTTTTCAAAAAAATATGATTATACTCGTATTAAAGTTCACATTTTTGACAAAAACAACATTGACTTCAGTAAATGGACCTTTTTTTTCTTCCTTTTTTTTGTATACAAGATCGAGGCTCATGTAAGAGCTAACATCAATCACCCAAAAAAATTCGGACACACAAAATATATGATAATGGGAGCATGAGACAAGATGGGGGGGGGGAGAGAGGGAAGCACACAAGTACAACAGCAGAGAACAGGGACAACGGAAGATCTGTGGGAGGGAGAGGGCTTTGGGGGAGGAGTTCCAGGAAAGTTCCAGGAAAGAAAGAAGTCGGTATTTAAAAAAAAAAAAGTGGATTTGGGATGAATTAACGGGGGTAGAATGTATTTAATGTAAAGGAAGAGTCATACCTTGTCGCTTGAGTATTGTCGCTGTGTGGAAAGGACTCTTTGGATGGCTACTCCAATGACACCCAGCATGAAGGGAAACTACAAGCATGCAACCACACTGAAGCCATTTACCTTGGGTCGTTAATAGTGGAAGACTGTCAGGTCGGTCTTTGGCGACTGCCACTGGTAACATGTAACCCAGTGCTACCTGTCACATAGTAGCGTTGTTGGCAAGTGAACTGACTCCCTTTTCTTGCCAGTGGGGAGGGTGACTATGACATCCTGCAGAACTAAAAGCAACACCTGACAAAGGATGGATGAGCTCCCTTTGGGAGCCAATGTCCATCCAGTAAGGAGATGCTGTTACCTAAAACAAACACTCATATGGTTGGACTGGTTCGTGGCCGGAAGGGCATCCGACGAAAAAAAAAAAAATGTCCAACACCGACATAAATCTTGGACCCAGTGGTTTCAGAAGGGCTATGGCATCCCCTTCAAGTGACCCCTGGCTGTTGTGAGAAGTGGGAAAGGGGTACCGCAGAATCTATGGCTGCAGCTAAAGAGGCAAGTGGAGAAAAGTGAGAGCATCGGAGTTGGAACATGGAATTTTGGTAGAATGACAAGCAAGGGGAGAGGGTTGATGGATACCATGATGTTAAGAAAAGTTGATATCTTGTGTGAACAGGAGGAAAAAGGAGAAGAGTACAAAATAACTCGAAGAAAGCTGCAAATTGTACTACAGTGGAGAACAGAGAAGGGCAATTCCACCGTAACTGACGTGTAACGTTCAGCCAATTTGTTTTTCCATCTATTTTCTCCAAATTCGAGGCAACCTCTGTTTTTGTTGTTTTTTTTAATTGGAGTGCTACTGCTGATATTTTTACTTCATTCATACTCGTTTGATACATGAATCTTTGACAGATCCTGGAGATTCCAGCTCTGCTGAATTAGCATCCAAATTGTTGTAACTGACGTAATATTGAATCTGAGACACCCCAAGAGACGCTGCAAGTTACATTGGAGAATTCTCTGAATTTAACATGACTGATCAACAATGGCAAGGACAATGCCTTAGTACAGGGGTGGCTAACCAGTCCAGCATAAAGAGCCAAGAAAAACCCTCACAATTGCAAAGAGCCGCGCAACACCTGCATGCTCGCACTACAACAGCAACTTATAGGCCTAATGACATAATTAATAATTATATGTATTATGGTTTTGTCATAATTATCATAATACATAGCTTAACAGTTTTCATAGGTCGTTTATTACCTCAGTGGGACACCTGGCAGTCTTTGTTTTCCACAATCATTTTCAGGTCTGGCTTGTACTCAGTTGTGGCCACTCGGAGCAACTCTTTCACATGTGTTTCCGTAAGAACAGAGCAATGTCTTGACTTCACTTGTTTCAGTGTGGAAAAAACTGATTCACAGACGTAAGTTGATCCAAACATTGACATTAGCTTGAGTGCAGCCTGTTTGACACTGGGGTATCTGTCTGTGGGCACAATTTTCCAAAATTCTGTGCCTGTGGTTCCTTCTCTCAAGACACATTTAAGTCTGTCATCCTCAGAAAGTTCAATCATCTCCAACTGGGATGCTGCTTCATCTGCCACTAAGGGGGCTTTTAAACAATCCGATTCAGCAGTGATAGGGTTGATGAGGAATGTGATCTGTGGCCGTTGTTTCTTCAGGTTGCAGAATCTGTCCTCAAAACTCTGCTGCAGATTTTCAACCAGTGTTGCATAGCGTGCAATGCTCCTTTTTGTGACCTCAGCTGCTTCTCCATTTGCCTTCAACAAGGAGGGAAAATGTGTGAGCTCTCCCTTTTGAAGATGGGTCTGGAAGAGCTTGAGTTTGTTCACAAATGTGAAAACACTTTGCACCAGGTCAGGCAGCATTTTTAACTTCCCTTGCAGATCTAGATTCAGTTTGTGCAGATGATGCAGCATGTCGACCAGAAACCCCAAATCTGACATCCACTGGGGGTCATGTAGCTCAGGATAGTCCTTATGTTTCTCTGCCAGAAACAGCTTCACTGGGTCTAAAAGTTTTAAAAAACGGGAAAGCATGTTACCTCTTGAAAGCCATCTCACAGTGCAGTGGAGAAGCAGATGATTGGGAAGGTCTTCATCCAGTTCAGCTATGAGAGTTTTGAACTGTCTGTGCTTGAGAGCATGAGTGCGAATAAAATTCACAATTTCTAGCACAGGTTTCATGACATGGTCCAAGTTCAGCTTCTTCGACACCAGGTTCTCTTGATGGATGATGCAATGAAATGTCCAAAAATCAGAGAGACGGTCGTCAGCTTTACACAGCCCTACAAGGCCATTTGCAGATCCCAACATAGCTGGTGCACCATCTGTGACTATTGCTGTTAGTTTTGGTAATTGCAAATTTGCCTTCTCAACAGCAGTCGTGAGTGTCTCTTTCAGGTCGATGCCACGGGTCCGATCTTTTAACGGCACAATGTCAAGCAGCTCTTCCTTAATTGTGCAGTCTTCTGACACAGACCGCACAAATATTGCCAACTGTGGCTTATCTTGAATGTCGCAAGACTCATCCAAAGCAATGCTGAAATACTGACATTTTTCAAGATCCGTATGCAACTGTGTTTCAATGAAGTTGTTAATATCTGATATTCTCTGTTCAACGGTGTGCCGTGACAGCTGCAGGTCTGACACAGAACGCTTCAAACTGTCATTTTCAGGAGTGAGGATGGCAACAACATCTCTGAGACACGTTTTCACGAATTCCCCTTCACTGTATGGCTTTTTAGCTCGAGCAATGTTCCATGCCAACTGATATGATGCTAATGTCTCTGAGTGCTTCGTTAATTTCCGAAAAAACTGAGTCTGCTTCTCTGACTGACGTTTCAATGCATTTACCTTGTGCTTGCGAAGTTCACTGCCTTTGGGAAAATCCCGGGCCACGTTATCATGGAGTGAGGTGAAATGGCGCTCCAGGTTTGAAGCTTTAAAATGCGACAGTGCAGTCTGGCAAATCAAGCACAAGGGTTTCCCATTTCGCTCCATAAAAAAATACAATTCCTCCCATTCAGGCAAAAATGCCCTGTGCTCCTCTTCATATTTGCACTTAGCTTTACGTTTTCCTGACTCTGCCATGGCGATTCGGTCACTGCCGCTGGGCTAGTGCTAGCCTAGCTAACAAACTTCCGGGTCTGCGCGCGCAAGTGTGTTTCTACACGCGAAAGTGTGTTTCATGTTTGGGCTCATGCATGACTAGTGGGAGATTTCTGTCAAACACATTACCACAAAATTACCTTTTATTAAAAAAAAATATTGGCAAATTTATTGGCAGTATAGTCAAATAGTAAATGCATTTTGATTTTATAATAGAAATACATTTTAAAATGTAAAAACATGCACCAATAGAGCAGCCCCTCGCGAGCCGCACAAGAGCTGGCTAAGAGCCGCATGCGGCTCGCGAGCCGCAGGTTCGCCACCCCTGCCTTAGTAGATAAGCTTTATTAATACCTACTTATAATCTGCAGTTTATTAATAACCTCAGTGGAGTATTATGGGACCAAAAACATCCACTTTCGCTTCACTCACGGATAAAGTCACGGCTTCCTTTCGGTATTGGTCATTCCATTTGAAGTATTCGATCAGGACTTGAGCATCACCTCCTCCTGCACTGAACAGATCATTAACAATCACACCAAAATCTTTGTAGTCATCACACTCCCTGTATCACAAGTAATGTTCCAGCCACACACTCAGTTCAATCAATGCCTCAGCATTTGGCAGATCAGGAAGGTATTTTCTGATACCACTCAAGCGCATCTCATAGTTCTCATGGCATTGGCAACAACAGACATTACAGCCTTGTCTGAGACAGGAACAACATTTTTCCACCCATAGTGCAACAAATTTCGATTTGTCAATTTTCAGATGGCCATATTCATCTTCAAACTGCATAAATCTTTCCATAACTGTTATGATTTGGACTTTCTTTTGCAATTTTACTCGCTTGCCATCTCTCTTCACAGTGATATAATCTTTCCTCCCTGGCATCTGGTGAGATATTTTGGCGCGATGGAAAAATTTCCGGAGGACTTCCTCAGTTTTTGCCATCTCTGGTTTTGTGCATTTTGAATATCCTCACTTTACACTGATGCCAAATGTATCTGCCAGCTTCTTGACGATGCACGCTCGTCTCCGGTAACTTTATTGGTAATGCATTTCAGATACATCGCATAGCTTTTCCCAGACGTTGCGCCAATGGAAATGTTTTAGAAGGGGTAGCGACGCCAACATTCTCTGCAAGAAGCGCTGGGGTTTGGGTGGCATGAATCGCTTCTACTTTTTTTCGGCCTCTCATTTTTTGCAATCTTTGTCAGGTCAATTGTCAGTCAGGTCAGTCTTTTGGGACTGCCACTAGTTACTTGTAACCCAGTGCTACCTGCCGCATGGTCCGGTTGTCGGTGACTAAACCGACACCCCTCACTGGTTTTGCTAGTGGGGAGGGTTACTGTGACACAATTGTCAGGACCAAAAACAACACCTGGCAAAGGGCGGATGATCTCCCGTAGGGTGCCAACGGCTATCCAGTAAAGAGATGTTGTCTTCTAAAAAAAAACACCCATCCAGTTTGGACCAGTTCAAGTCATACCAAAGAATTTAGAAATGGTACGTGCTGCTTCCTTGCTTGAAAAGGATAGAGTGCGGACAATCCCAACGGTTGGCATCCATGGGGAGGAGGAAATTCTTCTTGAGAAAAAGTGGTGCCATTGTTATGACGTCGCTGGTACCCAGAGTATCCCGGGAAGTTACATCAGTGATGGCACTTCCCCCAAGCTCAGTGGCTGTGTTAAGTGTTTGTCTTGTCAGTTTGTCATTGTGTGCGTGTGTGTGTGTGCGTGCGCACGTGCGTCAGCTGTATTACGAGCCTTAGCCCCAAGTATAAAAATACTGTAAACTCATTTTCGCCTTAGCTCTATATTGTTTCCTTTTTGATTGTCTCATTTTACTAGGCTACTTTTTGCTTGTTTTGCAATTCTCCTGCCGAACCTCATTGCGTTTTTCATCAGACGTCTCGACCCTGTATCTTCTCATCCTTTCCCTGGTAGGTTTCACCATCTGGAAAGGGATTTCACACAACTCAAAAATCATACTGAAGTTACATCGTCAGCTAACGTAACTGACGTAACATCATCAATTTGATGATGTACATCAGTTACATTAGTTCTTGTTATGTTGGTTATGGAAATTTCTCATTAATTCATAGTCAAAGATGGTTCCTTCTAATGTACAGTCACGTGAAAAAGTAAGTACACGCCATGTAAAGTTTTGACTTTTTCAACATATTTCAACATACAGCTATTTGATCTTCATTTCAACAATATTGATAGATAAAGGTGATATAAGATAACAAGTATCATGAAACATTTACATTTTGTAGTCCATTGTATAATTTAAATAAACATAAATGCAAATGTTGCATGTGGAAAAAGTAAGTACACCCTTGGCTCTCATAGGTGGTATTGCCCCCTTTGGCAGAAACAACCACAAGTAGGCGTTTCTTATAACTGTCTACGAGTGTCTGACATCGACTTGGAGAAATTTTTGCCCACTCCATGTAGAATTCTTTCAGCCGTGCGATGCTTGAGGGGTTTCTTGCATGCACAGCTCGTTTCAAATCCCCCCACAACATCTCGATGGGATTTAGATCCGGGCTTTGACTTGGCCATTCCAGAACCCTCCATTTCTTTCTTTTCAGCCATTTCTTGGTGGATTTACTGCTATGTTTAGGGTCATTGTCATGTTGCAAGGTCCACTTTCGGTTGAGCTTCAACTTTCCGACAGATGGCCTCACATTATCCTCAAGCACCGTCTGGTACAATGAATAATTCATAGTGGATTATATGATGGTGAGCTGCCCAGGCCCTGATGCAGCAAAGCTGCCCCAAACCATAATATTTCCACCACCATGCTTTGCAGTTGGTATCAGGTTCTTGTGGTCAAATGCTGTCTTTGGTTTTCGCCAAACATGTCTTCTGGTACTGTGGCCAAATAGCTCTACCTTTGACTCATCTGTCCAGAGCACATTGTTCCAGAAGTGCTGGTCTTTGCCGAGGTGTTCATTGGCAAACTTTAGTCTTGCCCTGATGTTCTTTCTGGACAGCAAAGGTTTCCTCCTGGCACACCTCCCATGTAGATCAAATTTGTGCAGCCTCTTTATAATGGCAGACTCGTCCACTTTGACATCAACAGTGGCAAGAGCTAACTGTAGGTCCCGTGATGACATTCTGGGGTTCTTAGAGACTTCTTTCAGCATCTTGCGGTCTGCTCTCGGGCTGAACTTGCTGGGGCGGCCTGGCCTGAACAAGTTGGCAGTTGTTTGGAATCTTCTCCACTTGTCGATGATCTTCCGGACAGTCGAATGATTGATTTCAAATTGTTTGGAGATCTTTTTAAATCCCTTCCCAGACTCGTAGGCATGTATAACCTTCTTTCTGAAGGCCTCAAAGAGCTCTTTTGATCTAGTCATGGTGACGCTGCATACTTCAATGACAAAGAGCAAACCAAACTAAATGTCTGAGGTTTAAATAAGACAGGTTCCTCCAAGATCCTCTCTAACAATGTTCTAATCATTTGCACCTGAGCTGGTGCACCTGCTTCTAATTTTAGGTATTTGAAGTAGTGATTTTAGGTATTGTCATTATTTACTTTTAACAATGCGTATAAAGCAAGTCGTATAAAGCATCGGGGCCTGGCGAAGCGTGCGGGTGGACGGAGGGCTTCCTCGCGCCGGAGCTTGGAGCCGCGTGTGGACGGTGGACAAGACGACGGACAGATACCACATTTCCCCACACGAGGTTTTGGACAACTACTGGGCTCTTGGAAGCTGAAGGCCGCATTGGACTTGATGGTAGAGAATCGAAAGGAGGCCGTCTAATCTGCTCGCCTCACGCTTGTTGTGTTTTCGACGCGCGGCGTTCTACACCGCCATTTTGGACCACTTCCCGCATGAGTGGCTACCCCAGTTTCAACAGCCGCCAAGCTCCTGAAAGAACTCTTTGGGAAGCCAAGCTAAGTACCGGCTGAAGGGGTTTATTTTCATTTTATCTTCCCCCCACACCACCCCCCCCCCACCCCCCAGAATTTCCATGTTTTAAACGTTTCCCGGTGTGTACCCTGGATAAGAATAGGTACACCGTATCCCTGCGTGTCGTAAGAGACGACTAAGAGGGTTGGCGTCAGGAAGGGCATCCGGCCATAAAAACATTGCCTCAAAAAAAAGGGAACCATGACAATTACAACTACATATGGGCAGGGTACAGCCGGAAGTGGAGATCGGTTTCTGAGGTTTGGGACATGGAATGTAGGGACAATGACAGGGAGATCAGGAGAAGTGGTGGAAGTATTGGTCAGAAGAAGAGTGGACATATGTTGTGTGCAAGAGACGAGATGGAAGGGAAGTGGTGTGAGAATGGTGAAGGGTAGGCAGGGACAGAAATACAAGTTTGTGTGGCAAGGCTGCCCGGAGGGCGTGAATGGTGTTGGTGTCCTGTTTTCTGAGGAGTTTGTAGACAGTGTGGTGAGTGTGACTAGAGTGAGTGATAGGTTGATGATGGTGAAAATGATGATTGGAAAGCTCTTGGTGAACGTCATCTCGGGACATGCTCCGCAGGTTGGTCGAAGCGATGAAGAAAAGGACAAGTTCTGATGTGCGATAGAGAAGCTGATGGAAAACGTGAAAGATGAGGAAGTTGTTGTGGTAGGAGGAGACCTAAATGGACATGTGGGAAGGAGTATGGATGGTTTTGACGGAGTTCATGGGGGTTACGGATATGGTGTTAGAAATGGAGAAGGTGAAAGGATTTTGGAGTTTGCTGATGGAGCTGATTTGTTGATTTGTAATACTCAGTTCCAGAAAGAGGATAATAAGCTTGTTACATACACGTCAGGTGGGTCGACGACAACCGTTGACTACCTGATGGTGCGTAGGCGAGATAGGGGGCACCTGCGGGACACAAAGGTGATCCCGGGGGAGGAGGCTGTTTCACAGCACCACTTGGTTGTCTGCGACGTAAGGGTGAAAGGTGCGAGGAGAGCTCGGCGGGTGAAGTACCAACCGAGAATGAAGGTGTGGAGGTTGAAAGAGGTGACAGTAAGGGAGGCATTAAAAGAGAGGCTGAGTAGGGTCGAGGATGATGTGGTTGAGCTTGAAAGTGGTTGGATGTCAATGAAAGCTTGTCTGTTGGGAGCCGTTGGTGAGGTATGTAGATGGACAAAAGGACCACCGAGGCACTCGGAAACATGGTGGTGGGATGATGAAGTTGGAAAGAGGATTGACGAGAAGAGGAAGAAGTTCAAGGAGTGGCAGAAGGCGAAGGGTACGGGAGCAGAAACAGCAGAGCATGAAAGTTATAAGGCAGCCAGGAAGGCTGCAAAGAAAGAGGTAGCAAAGGCGCAGGAGGCATGTAGGAAAATGTTCGGAGAACGCTTGGATTCGGAAGAGGGTCAGAAAGCAGTATTCAGGATTGCAAAGCAGATAGCGAAAGAGAGGTGTGATGTGATGGGGGTGAGTTGCTTGAAGGATGAAGTGGGACAAATCGTTGTCGACCCAGATGGAATTAAAGGAAGATGGAAAAGATATATGGAAATGCTGTTGAATACAGAGAATGAATGGGATGGCAACATAGAGAGTAACCCTGTTTTAGGACCGGCAGAGAAGATAACTGAGAAGGAAGTTGAGGAAGCGATAAAAGCAATGAAGGGTAGAAAAGCGGGAGGGCCGACGGGAGTTGTGGGAGATATGTTGAAGGCAGCAGGAAGTTGGGGTGTGAAGAGAATGACAGAGATCTGTAATCTGGTGGTGAAAGAAGGCCGCATTCCAGTGGATTGGGAACTGAGTACCCTCATCCCTCTATACAAGGGGAAAGGTGACCCTCTGGAGTGTGGCTCGTACCGAGCGATAAAGTTATTGGAGCATGGAATGAAGGTATTGGAAAGGGTGTTGGAGAGGAGGATAAGGAAGAAAGTGAAGATCGACGAAATGCAGTTTGGATTCATGCCAGGAAGAGGAACGACAGACGCGCTTTTCATTGTGAGGCAGTTGCAGGAGAAGTACATGGAGAAGAGGAAGAAGTTGTTTCTTGGATTTGTTGATCTGGAGAAAGCATTCGATAGGGTACCACGCAAAGTATTGACATGGGCATTGAGGAAGTTAGGAGTGGAGGAATGGTTGATCAGAGTAGTGATGGCAATGTACAAAAGAGCGCGCACAGCTGTAAGGACGAAGGACGGGAACAGTGGTGAGTTTGAGGTGAAGGTGGGAGTGCATCAGGGGTCGGTACTAAGTCCATTACTATTTGTAGCTGTGATGGAGGTGCTGGCTCAGAACGTAAAGGAGGGTTTACCGTGGGAGTTGTTGTATGCAGATGATCTGGTGTTGATTGCGGAAAGTATGGATGGACTGAAGGAAAAGATGAACACGTGGAAGGAATGTATGGAGACAAAAGGTCTGAAGGTGAATATCGGAAAGACGAAGGTGATGGCAAGTGGTAAAGCATGTGGTGAGGTGGAAAGAACTGGGAAGTGGCCCTGTGCTGTGTGTAGGAAGGGTGTCGGAGTGAACTCCATTCAATGTACAATGTGCGCTGAGTGGGTTCATCAAAAATGTAGTGGTCTGAGAGGGTCATTAACCAGTGTGGCAGTTACATTCAAATGTAAGGTGTGCACAGAGGGAGCTGCAGATGGAGGAAATGTTGAGTTGGATCTTGGAGATGGCGTGAAGCTGGAAGGTGTGAAAACATTTTGCTACCTCGGAGACATGCTGAATGGAGAAGGTGGATCAGATTCGGCAACGGTTGCTCGAGTGAGATGTGCATGGAAGAAGTTTCGGGAACTGGGTGGCGTGCTGATGATGAGGGGAGTGTCGTTGAAGCTGAAGGGAAAGGTGTATGCTGCATGTGTGAGAAGTGTTATGATTTATGGGAGCGAGACATGGGTAATAAACGTAGAGCAGCAACGAAGGTTGGAAAGGGTGGAAATGCGAATGGTTCGGTGGATGTGTGGAGTATCGTTGAGAGAGAGGAAGACAAATGATGAATTGCGAAAGATGATGGGAATAGAGCCTGTGATTGATGCTGTGAAGAGGAACAGGTTGAGATGGTTTGGTCATGTGTTGAGGAAGGATGAAAGTGACTGGTTGAGAAGAGTGATGGAAATGAATGTAGAAGGAAGCAGAGGACGGGGAAGACCGAAAAAGACTTGGCTAAAGATGGTGGAAGAAGAAATGCGGGCAAGGGGGTTAACTAAGGAGAGATGCAGAAAATAGGGCAAAATGGAGAAGATTGTCATGGGGACCGCAAGGCTAACCCCCGCTCTAGCAGGGAAAATGGCCTTTAAAATGCATGTTGTTGAAGTAGTGATAAATGTTGGGGTGTACTTACTTTTTCCACATGCGAAATTTGCATTTATGTTTATTTAAATTATACAATGGACTACAAAATGTAAATGTTTCATGATATTTGTTATATTATATCATCTTTATCTATCAATATTGTTGAAATGAAGATCAAATAGCTGTATGTTGAAAAAGTCAAAACTTTACATGGGGTGTACTTACTTTTTCACGTGACTGTATACACACTAGTTGCAGCTCAAATGCAGAGAATACTGAAAAGGACAGTGTGTGAAGGACTATTCGATGTGCTGAGTGAAAGTTTGTTCAAACTCCGTAACTGATGTCACAACACCTTCAGTTGTTGTTTTTTAAATCTCCTTAATGACAAAAATCCACCAAATTTTCCCGAACAAATTTTGTGCTTAGAGGATCTCTGAATGAATGAATGATCGTTTTTAAGGCCATTTTTCCCCGCTAGAGTGGGGGTTAGCCTTGCAGGCGGCCCCATGACAATCATGGTTCCCTTTTTGAAGCAATGTTTTTTATTTGACCTTCCTTTTTTTGCCCTTTTGCCCTTTTGCTGGTTGCCCTTCCTGATGCCAACCCATAGGCGCCTCTTTCGATGCACAGGGATACATTGTACCTATTCCAAATTGGAGTACACACCAGGATCATTCATTCCAGCAAGCTGGTACTCAATTTGCGGACCTCGGAAGAATGACAGGCTCAGTCAACCCCCGCTGGCGTTAATTCAGCGATCGACCGGGATTCGAACCCAGGATCCAAAGATCCCAAGCCTGCACCCTAACTGCTAAGCCAACACCAGGCTCTGCTTAGAGGATCTCTAATATGTCCTAATCATCAAATATAATCAATCCAGGACAGAATTTAAGAGAAAATCAAGTCTTTCAGCACATTTCTTCGAGAGAAAATGACACCTCTGATAGACATTAGCAAGGTGAAAACAAAAAATTGCTAAGTCACGTGACATCAGGTCCGCACCGAAGATTCACATAAATTATGATAACTGAGACATTACACAATAACTCCACATAAGAATCTTGTTCAAGTTCAGATTTTCCTTTTTTTTAACCGCGAGTTAACATTTTTGGTGGAATTGCCCAGAAAGAGAAATGGAGTTGGAGTCATATTGAAGGAATGCAAAGGAAAAGTAATGGAAACAATGAATGGGGACTCACAATCTCTCTATAATGCAAGCAATCTCTGTGTGTCTGTGTGTATGTCTGTGACCGCTGTTTCTCGACAACCACTGGTCCGATCTCAGTGAAACTTGCCAGGTATATTGCTGGGGACCTGAGGATGTGCCTTTTCAAGGTTTGCTATTAATCGGACAAGTGGTTACCAAGTTATGGCCATTTATTTAGCAAACACATACGTTTTTTGTTTGCACGTACGGCCACGCACGTGAACGAAGGAACAGCGAAGGACGAGAGCGAAGGAACGGCGAAGGACGATAGCGAAGACCGAAGGAACGATGAAAGTGTTAATTTTTTTTTTGCACGTACGGTCAAGCTACAGCGAAGGAACCGCGTGTGTGATTGTTGTTCTCTTCTCTTTGTGCTTTTCCTTGCGACGAAATTGCAAAATGGCAAAATATGTTGGCGCTAATTGAAGAATTGGCCATTAAAACTAATTTGCGATTAATCGTAACTGCGATATGCGAACTTCCGGACAGTGAGGCTGAGGCCTTCTTTTTGGTACGTACGTCAACGTACGTATGTCCACGTACTTACCTCCCCGCACGTACGGGCACGCACTCGTATTTTAGAGTGGAGGTTAGGTCTACACCAGACTGAGTCCGTTTCTTTTTGTAACAGTGATGGACGTACAGAGTGACACCATCAGGGTTTGAAAACTGTGGGAACTCCTGCTCGCAGATAACTTATAGTCACAACAGAAGAGTCAAAGGAAGAGCTGCAGAGAAGAGTGATTGAATGGTAAGAGAGCTTAGAGAGGCAGGAAGAAAATTGAAGGTTAACATCTACATGACAACCTCTCCAGACTCAGAGTGGATGCTCTAACCATTTAATTACACAACTGAATCTGCTTAAATCGAACATGTAATATCAGATGTGACTTGAAGTCATGTCTTGCATTAAAGCAGAAATTACCCGGGCACCTGCGAGTTACACATAATATTGGTCAATTCATTGCGGCTTCTGCTTTTGGAAAGTAAAAGTTGTTACCTCCGCCACTAAAGGTCGATGAGGTTATGTTTTCACCCCTGTCTGACCGTTTGTCTGTCCGTTTGTGAACAAAATATCTCAAGAAGTTGTGGACGGATTCGCACGAAATTTGGCAGAGATGTAGCGCATGTGACAAGGACGAAATGATTAGATTTTGGTGAAGATTCGGATCCGGATCCAGCTGGTAGAATTTTTAAAGTGATTCTTCACCATTGAGTGTGTCGTTCTAGTTTATACTGTTCTGTTATAAATACAGTACCCAATACATTGTGGATCCTGTAAACCTTTTATCAATACAGCACACCTTGCATACATCCTCGATTGCTTCAAATGTGATGCTGTGCCCATTCTGACCACTTAAATTGTCTGGGAGTGCAAAGCAATCTTTCACCCTGTTTTATTTTTCACAGGAAAATATTCGATTCAAAAACTTGTCGATACTCTTAACAGCCTCCACCAGATTGCACAGAGGTAGCGCACTTACCTTTAAGCTGTCTAGCCTTGGTTCGATTCCTGACCTCACCAGACTATAAACTATCAGATTAGTGTTTCCAACGCTCGGCCTTACATCACAACGTGCGTCATCCTCTCAGATGGACATGAAGCTGGGTGTCCCATTTGTAGTAGTAGTAGTAGTAGTAGTAGTAGTAGTAGTAGTAGTATACTCTTAACAATGCATGTCATTAGGAAACCACAGTGGCTCTCTGCTCAATTTATGCCACGGGTCACAAAACATAGGGTAACGAGAAGGTCACTCGGTGGAGCACATACCTCCGCCAAGCTGAACAGTTCATGTTTTGTATCCCACTAATGGCCGAATCTGGATTCGGATCTGAACCAAAATCGAATCGGCTTGTTCTTGTCACCTAACCAACTCCTCTACCAAGTTCATTCATAACTCGTCAACAACTTTTTAAAAATACGTTATGTGTCGCTTTTCGCTCGATCCTTCAATGGTGAAAATTCACTTAGAAATTAAATAATTCTCGTATCCGAATCCATATTCAGATGTTCACCAAAATCGCATCGATTCGGTCCCGTCACACACCCAATCTGTCCACCAAGTTTCGTCAAAATCCGCCCATAACTCTTTGAGATATCCTGCTATGTGTCGGTTTTAGCCCTACCACTCAATGGTGAAGAATCACTTTAGAAATTAAATAATTCTCACATCTGAATCCATATTCAGTTGTTCACCAAAATCGAATCAATTATTCCTTGTCACACACCCAAGCTCTCCACCAAGTTTCGTCCAAATTCGTCCACAACTTTTTGAGATATCCTGCTATGTATCATTTTTGGCCCCATCTCCCAATGGTGAAGAATCACTTTTAAAATTCTAGTAGCCGGATCCGAATCAGGATCTTCTCTAAAATCTAATAATTTCGTCCTTGTCACATACCTAACCTGTCCACCAAATTTCGTCCAAATCCGTCCACAACGTTTTGAGATATTTTGTTCACAAACGGACAGACAGGGGTGAAAACATAACCTCCATCCATCCACCTTTGGTGGCGGAGGTAATAAATATTTCCCATTAAAGCTGAAAAACTATTTCCCTGCAGAGACCATTCTTTTCTCATTTCCTGACTTACCTTTTCCCTCTCTCTACCATTTTCATCTCATATTCTCAGATCTTAAATGATCACAATAGTGAAGTCTTTACATGATGGATTGCTAAGTGCAAAACGTTACCGACAATCCTATTGCAACAAAGGTAACTTTTCCTGCCTGACCTCGCTTTCTGATAATGTTAAAAGCTGCTAACGCTGCCACAAATTCAGTTAAATGCTAATTATTGTCTATAATTATCCGATTGTTTCCAAACAGCCATGTGCATTTAACGGATTCACTCGTTATTTGTTTGTTTTTTTCCAAACACTGTTTTTATGCTCTTACCTGAATCACAACTGGAAAGAGAAACTGTTGCATAGTAAACCGGTGATTAAGAAAAATCCATCAGAAATTTGATTTAGTTATCAGTCTGTCGGTGCCAAACTTTGTGATTGAGCTCATTAGTGAGTAGTTTGCGCTTCTGGAAGAAGGTCCAGGCAGACCGGCCTTACCTATGCTCGAATCGCTGTTTGCTCTGCCTTCATTTTAATTTCTAGGCTCTGCGCCATGTTCATACCTTTGAGTGCTTCGTTCTATTCAGCATAGGTGGTCATGGCTTTGACTGCTTCATTGTCAGAGCTAATTTAAAAATGCTACTACATTTGCCTCCACTGCCCATTCAAAAACACAACATTATCCCTTGTTGTTTGCATTGATACACATTGATATTTAGGTACAGAAAATAAATAGATGGTATTCATAGAATACTTACCCTGCGCAGTCAACTTGCTGTGAGCCAACTCTTCTGTTTTTGAACGTTTCTTTTTTTTTTTAAATCCAATATGGCTGCCAGACCACATGACCGATGACATCATAAGTTTATATTCTCGAAATAATTGTTGCATAGATCATGCTCAATAAATTTCAAACTAATCAGACGAAGCGTTGTCCCTGTCGAATTATGACATCATAATTATGGCACCAATGATGTTGAAGGAACTGCGCTCCAACGCGAGTCGAAAGAATTGACGCGACCAAAGACGGAATTCGTCCGAGTTGCTTTATTGAAACAAAACAGCTCAGGTATTCTGACAAGCCCGTTTTTCGGGCAGCAATATATATACACATTTATGTCGGGAAGTTTGCCCGGCAAAAGCTATACCGGGCATGCCCGGGTATCAAGGGCGAGCCTTGGAAAGGCGAGTCTGGACCTGCCCGGGCGTGTTTGGCTGCGGCCTGGCAAGTCGAGGCTGGGCGTGCCCGGGCGCTCTGGGCGAGCACTGGAAAGGCGATAGCGGGCATGCCCGGACGCTCTGGGCGAGCCCTGGAAAGGCGATAGCGGGCATGCCCGGACGCTCTGGGCGAGCCCTGGAAAGGCGATAGCGGGCATGCCCGGACGCTCTGGGCGAGCCCTGGAAAGGCGATAGCGGGCATGCCCGGACGCTCTGGGCGAGCCCTGGAAAGGCGAGAGCGGGCATGCCCGGGAAAGACGAGACCGGGCGTGCCCGGGAGGTTCGGGCGTGCCCGGGAACAGTGAGTCCGGGCATGCCCGGGAGAGGCGCGTCTGGCCGTGTTCTGGCCGGTGCAAGGCGATTATGTACATCCAGCGGTAACCGCTACACACGCCCCTCCAGAATCGACCTGCACCGGCAGGGTCAATTTAAGGGGGGTCCGGATGACCCGGCCGAAGCGACCCCTGGAGGGTCGTGGGGAGGGGTCTGACGTGGTGGTGGGTGGTCGAGCGGGGGGAACTGTGGACGGGGGGCGGCCTCGCCGCAGAGGAAGGGCCAACCGTGGTGGTCGGTCGACGTCCATGTGCGCCGGTTTGAGGCGGGCCACAGAAATCCGGTCCGGCCGGCCGCCGAAGTCGACGATGAAAGACTTGTCGCCCCGTCGCAGGACCCGGAAGGGCCCGTCGTACGGCGGCCGGAGTGGCCCCCGGTGCGCGTCATGACGCACAAAGACGTACTCCGCTGTGCGAAGCGCCGGGGGGACGTAGGACTGGGGGCCACCGTGGCGGGACGTCGGCACGGGGGCAAATCGTCGGGCGGCCTCCTGGAGGTCCGAGCGCTGGCGAGCGGCGGACCAGGGACTGGTAGCGTCAGGCACGAATTCGCCCGGGACGCGGAGTGGCTGGCCGTAGACGAGCTCGGCGGCGGACGCCTGGAGGTCTTCCTTGGGGGCCGTGCGAAGGCCCAAAAGGACCCACGGCAGCCGGTCGGCCCAACCGTCGTCCTGAAGGCCGGCCATGAGTGCGGCCTTCATGGAGCGGTGAAACCGCTCGCACAACCCATTGGCTTGGGGGTGGTAGGCCGTGGTGCGGTGCAGCGTGACCCCCAACGAACGGGCGACCGCGCCCCAAAGCTCAGACGTGAACTGTGGGCCGCGGTCGGACGAGATGTCCGCTGGTGCGCCAAAGCGCGCGACCCAGGTGGCGATGAACGCCTGCGCCACGTCGGCGGTGGTGGTGGAGGTGAGGGGCACGGCCTCCGGCCACCTGGTGGTCCTGTCCACCATGGTGAGCAGGTGGGTGAACCCCCGCGAGGGGGGCAGGGGACCCACCAGGTCCACGTGGACGTGGTCGAAACGCCGTTCAGGCACGGCGAAAGGTGCCAGCGGGGCCTGGGTGTGGCGGTGGACCTTGGCTCGCTGGCAGGCCGTGCAGGCGTTGGCCCAGTCGCGGATGTTTCGTCGTAGGCCGTGCCAGACGAAACGCGCCGACACCAGCTTCTGAGAAGCTTTCCGGCCCGGGTGAGAAAGGCCGTGGATGGAGGCGAAGATGCGGCGCTGCCAGGAAACGGGCACGATAGGGCGAGGCTGGCCCTGGGAGACGTCACAGAGCAGGACGGTGCCTGCGAAGGGGATGTCGGCCAGGCGGAGGCCCGTGTCCGCCACGCGGAGTGCCTGCACCGAGGCGTCGGTGGTCTGGTCGGCCGCCATGAGCGTGAAGTCCACGCCGAGGTGGACCGCGTTCGCGCTGGCCCGCGAAAGGCAGTCGGCCATGGCGTTGTCTTTGCCGGCGACGTGCTGGATGTCCGTGGTGAACTCCGACACGGCGGAGAGGTGGCGCTGCTGGCGGGCCGACCACGGCTCCGTGACCTTAGCCATTGTGTAGACCAACGGCTTGTGGTCGACGAAAGCCGTGAACGGGCGGCCCTCCAGGAGGTGTCGGAAATGGCGAACGGCCAGGAATAGCCCGAGCAGCTCGCGGTCGAACGTGCTGTAGTTTAACTCGTTCGGCCGGAGTTGCCGGCTGAAAAAAGCGAGTGGCTGCCAAACCCCGTCCACCCATTGCTCATGGACGGCGCCCACCGCGTAGTTGGAGGCGTCCGTAGTGAGGGCGATGGGCGCGTTGAGCACCGGGTGAGCCAGCAGCGTTGCGTCGGCGAGGGCCCGTTTGGCACTGGCGAAAGCCGCGTCCATGGCCGCGGACCAAACAATGTCATGCTTGGCCGGCTTGCCCCGGAGGGCCTCGTAAAGGGGCCGCATGAGCTGAGCAGCGCGGGGCACGAATCGGTGATAAAAATTCACCATGCCGAGGAACTCTTGGAGGGCCTTGATGGAACGGGGACGCGGGAACGTGGTGATGGCCTCGACCTTGGTCGGCAGCGGCACGGCCCCGGTCTTGGTGATGCGGTGGCCCAAAAAGTCAACGGTCGTCGTGCCGAAGTGGCATTTGACCGGGTTGACAATTAAGCCGTGCTCGCTGAGGCGACCGAACAGTGTTCGGAGGTGGAGGAGGTGCTCGGCGCGGGACGTGCTGGCGACGAGGATGTCGTCCAGATAGACGAAAAGAAACGGCAGGTCGCGCAGCACGCCGTCCATCAAGCGCTGGAACGCCTGGGCCGCGTTCTTGAGGCCAAACGGCATCCGCAAAAATTCGAACAGGCCGAACGGCGTGATGACGGCCGTCTTCGGGACGTCGGCCGCCCGGACAGGTACCTGGTGGTAGCCCCGTATCAGGTCAATTTTCGAAAAGATGACCCGTCCCGCCAAACGGGCGGAAAAGTCCTGAATATGCGGGATCGGGTACCTGTCGGGGGTGGTAGCGTCATTGAGACGGCGGTAGTCGCCACACGGGCGCCATCCACCCCCCGGCTTTGGCACGATGTGCAGTGGCGAGGCCCACACGCTATCGGAGCGCCGCACGATGCCGAGGTGCTCCAACGCGTCGAATTCGGCCTTTGCCACGGCGAGCTTGGCTGGGTCGAGGCGGCGGGCCCTGGCGTAGACCGGCGGGCCCGTAGTGGGTATGTGGTGCTCGATCCCGTGCCGCACCGCGACGGCCGAAAACGTCGGCCGCGTGAGGGCCGGGAATTCCACGAGCAGGCGAGCGAACTCGTTCGTTGCCGGGAGGGCGCACACCAGTTCGGTCGGCGCGGAGCTGCTCATTGTGCACGCCAGGGAGCTGAAGGTCTCGGCGTGGACAAGGCGACGTCGTTTGACGTCGACCAGCAGCCCGTGCGCGCAGAGGAAGTCGGCGCCCAGCAAAGCCACGGGGACGCTGGCGGTAACAAAAGTCCATTGAAAGCGCTGGCTGCCGAAGCAGAGGGTGACGACGCGTGGGCCGAAAGTGCGTATGGCCGAGTCATTAGCAGCGACCAAAGAGGGGCCGCAAACTGCGTCCAGCCTGTCCTGCTCGGAGGCAGGTATGACGCTCAGTTGGGCGCCGGTGTCGCACAGGAAACGCCGTCCAGACGCTTTGTCCCGAATAAACAGCAAGTTGCCCGAGTGGCCGGCGCTCATGGCTGGGAATGAACGCCGGCCCGGCCGTTTCCCGACCTGCCGAAAGTGCACGGGGGCCGGCACGTCCGAGCCTTGTGTCCGAACCTGGCGTGGTAATAACACCACGCCCGGTCAGGTGGAGGCCCCGGCCGTCGTGTCGGAAGCGGGCGGTGCGGCGTGGCAGCCGCCAGTTGCACCGGCAGTTCGGCCTCCAACCGCGCAGGGCGCTCGGGCGTCGTGGGCGTCGCCTCGGACGGCGGCGGGCTCCAGGTAACCGCGCCGATGTGCTGGCCCGCCGAGGAGATCTTATCGGCTTCCCTGGCGAGGGCGCGGGAATCCGTGATCAACGTGCCAGCCAGGGCGAGGCGTACCGGGTTAGGTAGCTGACGGAGGAACAGCTCCCGGAACAGGAATGCCGGAGAGTGCTCACCGAGCAACGAGAGCATATAGTCCATGCGCTCGGACGGGCGCGTGTCGCCGAGCTCGGGCAGGTCAAGCAGGCGCCGTGCGCGTGCTGCCGGTGAGAGGGCGAAAGCGCCGAGGAGGAGCGTCTTCAGCGCGTCGTATTTGTCAGCAGCCGGCGGGTGCTGGAGGAGGCTCAAGGCGCGGGCTGCGGTGGCGGAACCGAGCGCCGCCACAACATGGTGGAAGCGGGTGTCGTCCGCGGTGATGCCTCGCAGGGCGAACTGGGAGTCCGCCTGGGCGAACCAAACAGCCGCGTGAGCCTCCCAGAAGGTAGGCAGTTTAAGCGTCACTGCCGTATCCATGTCGGTAGGTCACCAATGAAGGAACTGCGCTCCAACGCGAGTCGAAAGAATTGACGCGACCAAAGACGGAATTCGTCCGAGTTGCTTTATTGAAACAAAACAGCTCAGGTATTCTGACAAGCCCGTTTTTCGGGCAACAATATATATACACATTTATGTCGGGAAGTTTGCCCGGCAAAAGCTATACCGGGCATGCCCGGGTATCAAGGGCGAGCCTTGGAAAGGCGAGTCTGGACCTGCCCGGGCGTGTTTGGCTGCGGCCTGGCAAGTCGAGGCTGGGCGTGCCCGGGTGCTCTGGGCGAGCACTGGAAAGGCGATAGCGGGCATGCCCGGACGCTCTGGGCGAGCCCTGGAAAGGCGATAGCGGGCATGCCCGGACGTTCTGGGCGAGCCCTGGAAAGGCGATAGCGGGCATGCCCGGACGCTCTGGGCGAGCCCTGGAAAGGCGATAGCGGGCATGCCCGGACGCTCTGGGCGAGCCCTGGAAAGGCGAGAGCGGGCATGCCCGGGAAAAGACGAGACCGGGCGTGCCCGGGAGGTTCGGGCGTGCCCGGGAACAGTGAGTCCGGGCATGCCCGGGAGAGGCGCGTCTGGCCGTGTTCTGGCCGGTGCAAGGCGATTATGTACATCCAGCGGTAACCGCTACAATGTCATCGTTAACAATACCTATTCCCCCAGAGTTATTTACAATGAGCCACGTTTCAATTTTTTCCATAGAACAGTTTTGGAGATATAGAGGTGCAACATTTTTCGTTTTTTCCAATATGGCGCCTGTAACACATGACCGATGACATCATGATTATCATTAAATTATTCTAAAGGAGGAGGCACTCCTATGGTGAAAATTTCGTGTCCATCAGACCAACAGTTGCTGAATTATTTTTAAATAATGATCGGATGGATAAGTGTTGTATCTGTCGAATTATGACGTCATAACGAAGGCACTGATGACATCATCATTAACATATCTTATTCCCCATGGGGAGTCGGTGACAATGAGCCAGGTCTCCATTTTTTCCTTGGAGTGGTTTCAGAGATATTGAGGTGCAAAGTTTTTCCAAGATGGCGCCTGTACCACGTGACCTATGACGTCATAATAATCATTGAAATATTCGACAGGAGGAGGCCCTTCTATGGTGAAAATTTCCTGTCAATCGGACCAATAATTGCAGAGAAAAAAAAATTCATACTAATCGAATCAAGCGATGTAATTGTCGAATTATGACGTCATAATTAAAGTACCGATGACGTCATCATTAACATATATTATTCCCCAAGCGGAGTACTTGACAATGAGCCATGTTTCAGTTTTTTTCCATGGAGCGGTTTTGGAGATATAGAGGTGCAACCTTTTTTCGATTTTTCCAATATGGCGCCTGTACCACCTGACCTATAACGTCATAATTATCATTTAAAAAATTCCACAGGAGGAGCCGCTCATATTCTGAAAATTTCGTGCCAGTCGGACTAACAGTTGCAGAGGGATTTTTTTTTTTCATACTGATCAGATCAAGTGTTGTACCTGTCGAATTATGACGTCATAATTAAGGCACCGATGACATCATCAGCAACATATCTTATTCCCCATGGTGAATACTTGACAATGAGCTATGTTTCCATTTTTTCCATTGAGCGGTTTGGGAGATATAGAGGTGTAACGTTTTTCCAAGATGGCGCCTGTACCACGTGATATATGATGTCATCATACTAACCTTAAATATTCTACAGGAGGAGGCCCTCCTGTGGTGAAAATTTCATGTCAATCGGACCGACGGTTGCTGAGAAAATGAATTTTAAAAATGCAGACACATTATACACTTTACTTTACTGAAATGCAGACACGTACAGTCACGTGAAAAAGTAAGTACACCCCATGTAAAGTTTTGACTTTTTCAACATATTTCAACATACAGCTATTTGATCTTCATTTCAACAATATTGATAGATAAAGGTGATATAATATAACAAATATCATGAAACATTTACATTTTGTAGTCCATTGTATCATTTAAATAAACATAAATGCAAATTTCGCAAGTGGAAAAAGTAAGTACACCCTTGGCTCTAAGAGGTGGTATTGCCCCCTTTGGCAGAAACAACCTCAAGTAGGCGTTTCTTCTAACTGTCGACCAGTCTCTGACATCGACTGGGAGAAATTTTTGCCCACTCCTCCATGCAGAATTCTTTCAGCTGTGCAATGTTTGAGGGGTTTCTTGCATGCACAGCTCGTTTCAAATCCCCCCACAACATCTCGATGGGATTTCGATCCGGGCTTTGACTTGGCCATTCCAGAACCCTCCATTTCTTTCTTTTCAGCCATTCCTTGGTGGATTTACTGGTATGTTTAGGGTCATTGTCATGTTGCAAGGTCCACCTTCGGTTGAGCTTCAACTTCCCGACAGATGGCCTCACATTATCCTCAAGCACCCTCTGGTACAATGAAGAATTCATAGTGGATTATATGATGGTGAGCTGCCCAGGCCCTGATGCAGCAAAGCTGCCCCAAACCATAATATTTCCACCACCATGCTTTACAGTTGGTATCAGGTTCTTGTGGTCAAATGCTGTCTTTGGTTTTCGCCAAACATGTCTTCTGGTACTGTGGCCAAATAGCTCTACCTTTGACTCATCTGTCCAGAGCACATTGTTCCAGAAGTGCTGGTCTTTGCCGAGGTGTTCATTGGCAAACTTTAGTCTTGCCCTGATGTTCTTTCTGGACAGCAAAGGTTTCCTCCTGGCACACGTCCCATGTAGATCAAATTTGTGCAGCCTCTTTCTAATGGTAGACTCGTGCACTTTGACATCAACAGTGGCAAGAGCTACCTGTAGGTCGCGTGATGACATTCTGTGGTTCTTAGAGACTTCTTTCAGCATCTTGCGGTCTGCTCTCGGGCTGAACTTGCTGGGGCGGCCTGGCCTGAACAAGTTGGCAGTTGTTTGGAATCTTCTCCACTTGTAGATGATCTTCTGGACAGTCGAATGATTGATCTTAAATTGTTTGGAGATCTTTTTAAATCCCTTCCCAGACTCGTAGGCATCTATAACCTTCTTTCTGAAGGCCTCAGAGAACTCTTTTGATCTAGGCATGGTGACGCTGCACACTTCAACAACAAAGAGCAAACCAAACGAAATGTCTGAGGTTTAAATAAGACAGGTTCCTCCAAGATCCTTTCTAATGATGTTCTAATCAATTGCACCTGAGCTGGTGCACCTGATTCTAATTTTAGGTATTTGAAGTAGTGATAAATGTAGGGGTGTACTTACTTTTTCCACATGCGAAATTTGCATTTATGTTTATTGAAATTATACAATGGACGACAAAATGTAAATGTTTCATGATATTTGTTATATTATATCACCTTTATCTATCAATATTGTTGAAATGAAGATCAAATAGCTGTAAGTTGAAATATGTTGAAAAAATCAAAACTTTACATGGGGTGTACTTACTTTTTCACGTGACTGTATGTACGCAACTGAATGCTTAACCCCGCTGTTCACTTCACGAGCGCAGGGTAATTAGCTAGTATCCTGACAGGACTTGCTGACATTGCCAGTATCTTAGTTCAATGAGCAATTACAGCAGACTGATTGAATCCAAAAGGTTTCTGAACAAGTTCCTGTTAGTCCATGTAAGAAAGGACGATTCGACTCATGTTCCTTAGCTCCTGCAGTGATATCAGTTACAATATACGGAAGACTGAATTTGCGGGTAACTTGATAAAATGCATGGGCATGGATAAAAACCTTTCACTATCTGACTGAAAGCAACTGCATGAAATATTTGTGTAATATATGAACTTTTTTTTCAGCAAGGATGAGAATGACAATGAATTACGTGTTGTGATTAATCCCTCGGTTGAGATGGTTGAGATGGTTTGGTCATGTGTTGAGGAAGGATGAAAGTGACTGGTTGAGAAGAGTGATGGAAATGAATGTAGATTGAAATAGAGGACGGGGAAGACCAAGAAAGACTTGGCTAAAGGTGGTGGAAGAAGAAATGCGGGCAAGGGGGTTAACAAGGGGAGATGCAGAAAATAGGGAAAAATGGAGAAGATTGTCATGGGGACCGCAAGGCTAACCCCTGCTCTAGCAGGGAAAATGGCCTTAAAATGCCTGTTGTTTGTTGTTGTTTGATCAATCCCTAAATAGTAATACTGTCGTGTTCAAGCTGTCTGATAACATGGACCATTGAACGGATGGACCAAACTGCTTTTACTCCCTTGGACACGCCACTTAATGGCGGCCTTACTCGTACGCATGAATTTGAGGAGATACACAATGCTCCTATGCTCCTTCACGTTGGGGGTTTATCCCCCAAACAACAAACTAGGGGAAGATTGAATCCGATGGCGTGGAATTCGACAGCAGGATGGGAGGGAAGAAGAAAATTGGGAAACACTTTATTCGACAGACTATATACAATGAGATGTAAAATAAACTCTAAAGATGCCACACACCAGACTCGAGCACAAATGGGAAAAGGGTACAAGAACCAGGTTGGCTTAGCTGTGGTGGTATGTCGAAGCGATTGGCTTTGAGCACATTGGGCACAAAGCAGGGACACGACGAAACAGGCGATAAGATAGGCGAGGCAGGACAATGAATAGACAAACAGGCAGCAGGCTGACGAAAACAGTCACAGGGTGAAAGCAGGAACAAGGGCAGGCATTCAAGAGCAGGGAGAAGGCAGGACACCAGCAGGCAGGTAGATGAGCAAAAGCGCTCTTTTCCTCAGGCGAGGAAAATTTTTCCCGCTCTCCTTCTCTCTCTCAAACTGAATTATCTTCCCCCAGTGCTTCCTGCACTGAACTCCAGTGCCTCTAGCTCCTCCTCTCGCTCTCCGGACAACCCTGTCCCTCGTGATGCAATTAAAGCCCCTCCCCTCCGTGGTGATAAAACTCCTCCCTTCTCTATCCAAAGCCACACCCAGTACCCACCTGGGGGATTACAAGAGGCTAGGGGTTATTTGAGGAAGTTACTGAAGAAGGGCGTTATCTGAGAATCATCAAACCCATATGCTGATGCAGTCGTATTGCTAGAGAAAGGAAATAAGCAGGGGACTAGACGGCACTTGTTGAAGCGCCTACTGCTGCCAGACTGAACAGTTTACATTTTGTATCACACTGGTAGGCTGGATCTGCATCCAGACCTGAACCAAAATCGAATTGGCTTGTTATTGTCACCCACTCAACTCATACGCCACGTTTTGTCATAATCCATCCACAACTATTTGAAATATGCTACATGACCAAAAGTATGCGACACCCCTTCTAATGAGTGTATTCGGCTGTTTCAGCCACACCTATTGCTGACAGGTATATATAATCAAGCACACAGCCATGCAATCTCCATAGACAAACATTGGCAGTAGAATGGGCCATACTGAAGAGCTCAGTGACTTTCAACGTGGCACCGTCATAGGATGCCGCATTACCAACAAGTCAGTTCATCAAATTTCTGCCCTGCTAGAGCTGCCCCGGTCAACTATAAGTGTTGTTATTGTGAAGTGGAAATGTCGAGGAGCAACAACAGCTCAGCCGCGAAGTGCTAGGCCACACAAGCTCACAGAACGGGACCGCCGAGTGCTGAAGAACATAGCGTGTAAAAATAGGCTGTCCTCTGTTGCAACATTCACTACCGAGTTCCAAACTGACTCTGGAAGCAATGTCAGCACAACAACTATTCGTCGGGAGCTTCATGAAATGGGTTTTCATGGCCGAGCAGCCGCACACAAGCCAAAGATCACCATGCGCAATTTCAGGCGTTGGCTGGAGTGGTGTAATGCTCGCCGCCATTGGACTCTGGAGCAGTGGAAACGCGTTCTCTGGAGTGATGAATCACGCTTCACCATCTGGCAGTTCGACGGACGAATCTGGGTTTGGCAGATGCCAGGAGAACGCTACCTGCCCGAATGCATAGTGCCAATTGTAAGGTTTGGTGTCGGAGGAATAATGGTCTGGGGCTGTTTTTCATGGTTCAGGCTAGGCCCCTTAGTTCCAGTGAAGGGAAATCTTAACGCTACAGCATACAATGACATTCTAGACGATTGTGTGCTTCAAACTTTGTGGCAACAGTTTGGGGAAGGCCCTTTCCTGTTTCAGCAAGACAATGCCCCCATGCACAAATCAAAGTCCATACAGAAATTGTTTGTCGAGATCGATGTGGAAGAATTTGGCTGGCCTGTACAGAGCCCTGACCTCAACCCCATCGAACACCTTTGGGATGAATTGGAACGCCGACTGTGAGCCAGGCCTAATTGCCCAACATCAGTGCCCGACCTCACTAATGCTCTTGTGGCTGAATGGAAGCAAATCCCCGCATCAATGTTCCAACATCTAGTGGAAAGCCTTCCCAGAAGAGTGGAGGCTGTTATAGCAGCAAAGGGGGGGACGAACTCCATATCAGAGCCCATAATTTTGGAATGAGATGTGTGATGTTCGGGTGTCCACATACTTTTGGTCATGTAGTGCATCTTGTGAAGAATTACTTTAAAAACTCTCGTATCTGGATCCGGAACTTCTCTAAAATCAAATTGATCCTTCCTTGTTAGACCCACAACCTGGCCATTAAGTTTAATGTAAATCCACCCATAACCTTTTGAAATATCCTGCTCACAGACAGATAGACAAACAGGCAGACAAACAAGCAGGGGTGAAAACATAACTTCCGTCCACCTTCGGTGCCAGAGGCAAATATAATACGACTCTTGTGCTGTGAACTCAGAGAGGCACAAGGACATGTATCTATTGCCACAAATGGAGGAAGCTCTCATGGTCCTAAAAGTTGCCAAATACTTTTTCAGCCTGAATCTGATAAATGGGTTGAAGCAGATGACTGTAGCAGGCAGCACCAGGAACTTTCCTGCTTCTCAAGGATACAATCTTCGTGGACGAGAATTTTCAAACAATACTCATCCATTTAGATTATCTTATTGTCTATGGCACTATATTTGCCAACATGTTGGAAAGATTTAACATGGTGCTTTTAAACTAGACTTTCCAAGTTTAATCTGAAGGTAAGATCATCGTGCCACAACTGTTCAAAGAAAAACTCTGATTTCTGGTTGCATTGCGAGGCTTCTTGAGCGTATAATCACATAATTGCCAGATATAATCGCAAGTTTGGGCCTGGTCATCCTAAGAAAGCCTAAGATAACTCTACTCTGCACTGCAGGGCAATGAGTCTGTGAAGAAAGGAAAGAAGGCTGATAGTTCCTTAGCACAACATGTACATCCGAGGATTTGCTGATCTTTAAGACTCAATAAGAGAATCATGGAGAACTATAATAATCATTTGCTTGAACTCCTTGCTTTGAAATGGGCTGTTACAGAAAAATACCGAGATATGTTACTTGGGCCAGAATTCACTTTATATCTGGATAATGAGCATTGAGCTACATGCAGACATCCACAAAATTTGGGGAAACAGAAATTCTGTGGATTGGAGAACTGGCACTGGAATGGTAATGCTTTAAGGATTGGACAACAGTGGGACACATGGCCATTCATTTTGTGATGAACCTGTGAAAGGTTCCTTATTAGGAAGAAGGGACGGTGATATGACAGGGGGCGGAGTAGATGGCGGTTACTGATTTGGACAACAGTGGGACACATGGCCATTCATTTTGTGATGAACCTGTGAAAGGTTCCTTATTAGGAAGAAGGGACGGTGATATGACAGGGGGCGGAGTAGATGGCGGTTACTGATGGGCCCATGATCATTATGGAAAGCTCGTGATAGAACTGGACGTGAAGACACCATGTTCACCAAAAATGTTGAAATTGAGAAAAGGAACCAGTACAATGACAAAAAATTGGCTTTGTATGAGAACTGGACTCCTATCCAATGGTGCAATTTGCCATGGACGACACAAATCAATCGCAGGGAGTGCGGAGGGGGGCATGGAACAAGAAGCTGAGCAAAGCTTGAAGACAAAACATGGGCACATTTCTGGGAGTATGCCTGCCTTGCATGCAAAACACCTTGGGCATGATCATGTTTCTGTGAATGGGGCTTATCAGTACAGCTGGTGTGCGGGAAGGATTCTGTGTGTTCCTGCTAAGCTGCTGTACCATACTTACTGCAATATATTTGAGTACGGTTGCAACCAATTGTGTTGTGGCTGTTACACATTGCATGATATCTCAAGCACAGTTTGGGGCCTGAATCTGGAAGTGCAGTCGAGCTTTGCTGTCTGTCTGAGAACTATCTTCACTGCTTCCCTTTACATCGTGGGAGCCATTGAGATTCCAGTGACTTATCTTGTGCTGGAAACCAAGATCTTCATTGACATGTTGCACAACATGCATTTGATGGAATTGCTTTGTACTTGTAATGGTGATTGTGGTGTTTGTGGTAGTTAACTATGTTGACAAGTTAGCCATAGTTTTTCTGTCCTGCATTATCTTCTCCATTAATGCAATCTGCATCGGTGTCAACAAACCCGCTTTTTACCCACGAGTTTCCGATGTATTTTGCTAGGAATGCGTGATTGTGAGCAATGTTTTCACGACTTGTGCCAAGACTGTGTAAAGTTTGAATGGAATGGTTTTCACGGACCTTTAGCTCCAGTTCTTTAACTCGGAACTATTTGGTGCCATAAGTTGTAATCCATTCTATACTGCAAATAATGCCACCAAAATCTCTGCATTCCTGGTCTGATCAGATTAGTAGTGGCACAATTTCTGATATGTTCAAAAAATACAATACAAAAGATGAAATTTTTGAGAAGTTGGGGGCCTATGTCAGGTATATGAAAAATATGGGGGGCAGCCCTTCTCTTCTCTCCTTGCATCCAGCCACTCTCTTCTTGCCCTGCATCGCAGCGCATCTCTTCTTCCTATGCATCCCGGCCCTCTTTTCTTCCCCCACTTCCCGGCCCATCGCTTATGCCCCTGCGTCCCAGCCCCTGTCTTCTTCCCCTGTGTCCCAGCCCCTCTAGTCTTCCCCAGGGTCCCTCCTACTTTCTGCTTCAACAGCATCCCGCTCCTTTCCTGCTTCCCCACCCCCTCTCTGCTTCCCCACAGTCCCGCCCCTCTCTGCTTTCCCAGAGTCCTGCCCCTCTCTGTTTCCCCAGAATCCCACCCCTCTCTGCTTCCCCAGCATCCTGCCCCCATAAATGCTCACCCCACGTCCCATTCCACATCCTACTGCCTCCCCCTCTCCACGTATCCCACCCCTCTCCTCTTTCCCTCCCCCTGACAACAGTACCTACTCCCACATCCATAACTCTGTGGACCTCAAACATCTGAGATCTTTGTTCCATTTTGACAGATCTCTAAATCCAAGCTGCCACTGGTAAACCTAACATTATCTATCGAACATAATCCGTCCTCCCAGTGGATGTCCCCGATGCCTCATTGTCTCTGTTTGGGTATTGTCTTTTCTAGTTTGAGAGGCATGAACCCCGTGCCGGTATCAGAGTTGCAGTTTATGTCATGAACTCCATTTACCACTGTCCCCGTACGACCCAACACCCAGGAGTATATTTTGCTGCGCTTTCCCCTCTGCAACCACCTCCTGTTTTTCTGTGTGCTGTACCATCCTCCTCACGACCTCACAGGGATGACTCTATTTACATCTCCCTCTCTGCCAACATAGAGAATCTTATAACCACCCATCCAAAGTCTCTCTTCCTCATATGCGGTTATTTCAACTGTCATCATGCCAATTGGCTGGGTGTTGTTACCTCTTCAACCATCTATGCCATTGCAGCAAAGGACTTCTGTGACTCCATGTGCCACATCCAATCAGTGAACTTTCCGACTCCCATTGGCACATCCTCCCTGCTGGACTTTGTAATGACATTTTCCAAACCAATCTCTCCTGTTCCTCTTCTGTTTCAAATAGGTTCATCTGGTCATGTGCTATGTGAGAGTCAACATCTCTCAGGCTATTGTCAGAGACTTGCCTCAGCACCATAGAGTCTTTGAGTTTACCGAAGCTGACTGCCAGGGACTGCAAGCTGCCCTATCATGTCAAGACTTGTCCTTCATTTCCACCACTCATGGTATTTATACTGCCTGGGAATCCTTTCACACGTGCTTGCTTTCCCACATACAGATTTATACCATCTCGTCTGCAGTTATCATACCTGACCTCTCACACCTGATACACAGAATCCTGTGGTGAGGTGGTTACCTTCAATCAATGAGCCTTCTCTTCCTGGAAGGCAAATCTGACAAAGGCAACCTCAATCATTCCACAAAGCCCAGAACAGTTGTGTGTCCACTTTCAGGAAAGCCAGAAAACACCATCTGGCCAACCTCAAGGCTAAACTCTCAAACCTATCTCCATCTTCAAAGACCTGGTGGTGCCTTATTGAGTCTGTCTTGGGTGTATGCTCCCCCTTTATTTCTCCCCACTTCAAATGGCACCACAGCTGACTCTGCTTATGAGAAAACCGAATGCCTCAATTCTGTGTTTGCTTATGAATCTTGTGTACCTATGCCCTCACTCCCTATACCTACCCTACCTCTCATGCCCAAGGACATCCAAATACTGTATCTCCCACTTTCCTAAAAACCTGCTCTGTTGCTCTTGCTCATCCTCATTTTGCTCTTTTCACTCGATCATTCTCTCTTGTTCATTTTCATCTGGAAGAGGGGAGGGAGCATATCAGATCGGATCAGACCAGAGCAGATCAGATTAAAATGAAAGCAGATCGCAGATGGTACCATGGCACTGCTCAACAATGCAGGGCCGCACCACAGGTTCTGGGGCCTGAACCTTGTGCTTTGATCCTGTCGTGAAAATCAAGCACAGACACGACTTGACCCTTGGGTAGGTTTAATATCATTTAGATCTGAAGTAACATCCTGTAAAAATACATTCATGCAACAGACATTAGAATCAGAGTATTACATGGGCAATGTCCGATATCAATAGGTAAAACAAAACAAGCTCAGCATATAGGGGCGTACATACCATTCAAACTACAGGACTATGTCACAGTAAGTGCCGCTGGAGTGTCCGTGCGCCCTGGTTGTCCCGGGTCTTATAGACGCCCCTTTTAGTGGGATAAGCGAGCACTCCCTGGGTTCACCTTCGGTATAATTTCACTACATTCTCCCCGCCGTTAGAACTATACTGCCGCTCGGCAGGTGGCAAGCAAGCGTCAGCAATAATCGGATGGGTTACGTCAATCCACGTCAGTCGGTCCACCCGTAGCGGTCGGGGCGGCGAACTACCCTGCCAGTTCGTGTTCGGAAACTACCGGGTACGGCGTCCCCAAGCCCGGAGTCCCCCGCGTCGGAATAGCTGCCAGAGGTGGGTGTCGGAGGGGGCGCCCCAGCGCCTTCTGGCAAGGGAGTGGGTGACGACGGAAGTGACGGTAGTAGTTCCATAGAGGAAGCTTCGGTAGAGTCCATAGACTCGTAGATGGGTTCGTCGATATCCCTGTCGTCGTCCCCACATGGGGCGAGATGGCGTACGGAGACAGTAGACTCGCGGCCGTCCGCCGTTAACACGCGAGCATGCTCGGGATTAGCCTGGAGGACCCGCACCTTATCAACAAGGGGGTCGTACTTGCTAGCACGAACCGCTCGTTTGAGATAGGCGGGCCCCGGCTCAGCGAGCCAGCTGGGTAAAGATTGGATACTACCCGAGCTTCTAGGGTGGTGGAACAGTCTTTCATGAGGAGTCTGGTTGGTGGCGGTACATAGGAGAGCCCGGATCGAGTTTAGAGCTGCAGGTAGCGACCACGCCCATTTATCGAGGCCTCGGCCGAGGGTCCGGAGGCTTCGCATGACGGCCCTCCATATAATCCCATTAAAGCGTTCGATCTGCCCATTCGCCTGGGGCCGGTACGGGGTGGTGTAGCTCGAAGCGACATTATTCTGGAGCAAGTAGCCCCTCACCTCCTGAGACAGGAACACCGCTCCCCGATCGGTATGCACATAGGCCGGATACCCAAACATAGAAAACAAATTCTGCAGGCACCGGATAGCCGTGGCAGCCGACATATCCCCGCACGTATAAGCAAAGGGGAATCGTGAATACTCATCAACGATAGTGAGCAGATAACGAGAGTTACTCGACACCGGCAGCGGCCCCTTGAAGTCCATCGCCAAGCGCTCCCACGGTCTAGTAGCCCTAACCAGCGTCCCCATAGGAGGGTTGTAAAAGCACGGTTTGAGCTCCGCACAGATAGTGCAATCACGGCAGATCCGGCGGATGTCCTCAATCGAGTACGGCAGATTACCACTGCACACAAAATGCGCGAAACGCGCCACCCCGGGATGACACATAGTGCCGTGCAAAACGCGCAGTCCCTCCAAAGTTACAACTCCCGCGCAAGTGGCCGGCCTCGATAAGGCGTCGGCGACCAGGTTATCCTTCCCCAGGCGGTATTTGATGGTGTAGCAGAAGTCGGCGAGTTCGATACGCCAACGGGTGATTTCTCATTCTTAATGCGCTGAGCATGTAAGGTGTCGTACATAAATGCAACGCTTTGTTGGTCCGTGACGATTTGGAAACACCGCCCAAGCAGGTACGGCCGCCATCGCCGAATCGATTCGACGATCGCGTACGCTTCCTTTTCGACAGACGAATGCCTCCGCTCGGCGGAATGTGAGAGTCCGCGAAAAGAAAGCCACAGGGCATCCCCCTTGGGAGAGAGTCGCCGCTATCGCATGATCCGAGGCATCACTTTCCAAGACGAAAGAGGCACTCTCGTCAATCGTCGCTACAGCGGCGCCAGCGATGTCGGCTTTAAGGCCCTCGAAGGCCGCAATGGGGAACGTGTCGCAGGCCACGAGGGGGCGGAGCTTTGCAGAGAAATTTTGCACCCACTTTGAATAGTGGGCGAACAGCCCAAGAGCGCGTTTCAGCGAAGCCCGATCGCTAAGCGGAGCCATATCGAGCAAAGGTCGCAGACGCTCCTTATCCGGAGAGACAGAGTCATGGGTCACGGTGTACCCCAAAAGATCTACCGTGCGTAGAGAGTAACGACACTTAGCCGCATTCATGGTTAGGCGATATTTCCGCGCGACCTCGAGGAAGCGCTTCAGATTAGCGTCGTGATGCTCCTGGTCATACCCACAAACTGTAAGATTGTCCAGATAGACAAAGACATCGGTCAAGTTCTCCTTCGCAACGAGGTCATCCATAGCCCTCTGAAAACAAGAGACCCCGTTAGTTACCCCAAAGGGAGTCGAGTGAACTGGTACAACTGCTGACCCGATTCAAAGGCTGTAAAGACGCGATCAGCCCTAGAGATGGGGACCTGATGATACGCACTACGCAGATCGAGAGTGCTATAAACGGAATACAGGGCCACCTGGCGTACCAGGGCATCCATCCCCAGTAAGGGGTAGGCATCCAGCTGGGTAAAACGATTAATCGTCTGTGAGTAGTCGATTACCATGCGCCGGCGGTGGGCCTCACTTCGCACCACTAAGACTTGGGCCCGCCACGGCGACCTACTGGGTTCTATAATACCATCCTTTAAGAGCTGGGCCGTTTCTTCCGCAATGAATTGCGCGTCTGCGCGAGAGTAGCGCCGCGATTTTACGGCAACAGGGGTACAATCAGTGGTCAGGTTGGGGAACAGCGAGAGAGGCTCCACGTCCATCTGAGCGAGGGCGCACACAGCAAGCGTGTCCGGCCCACCGAAGTCTATTTCCAAACGTCCATGTCGCTTAAGGAAATCAAGTCCTAACAGAACGTCGGCACATAAAGCAGGTAATACCATGAGATACACGTCTGGGAACGTGCGTCCCTTTATCACAAGTTTCAATCGACATGCCCCTTTTGTGCTCAACCGAAGTCCTTGGGAGGCCATGAAGATCCGTCGTGTTGTCCCGAGAACCGGCCACCCATGTTGATGCACTAGTCGTTGATCGATAAAACTATCCGTAGACCCCGTGTCAATCAAAGCTTGCGCAAAAACGCCCGCGACCTTGAGCGGAATGATGGCCTGCGCAAGGCCGGCAGACCCGGCAGGTATTGTACCGGGCGGGCGAGAAGATCGCGCCTCGCGAGTGGATCCCACTCCGGCTGCAATCTTCCGGGCATCGTCGGCAGGTTGGGCCTCAGCAGGAGCATATAAATCGTAATACCCACTGTCAGAGGACGTTCCCACGCCGGCTGCAGTTTGCCGGTCGTTCGGGCAGCCCATGGAGGATCCTCATGACAAGCGCATAGTTGGCTCATCTGCAGTTTCATATGCCGGAGTGAGTGCGTGTAAGTCGTAAGAGCTGCCGCCAGATGGCGCTCGAGTCACGCGAGAAGGATCACTGCCATCTGCAGTTTCATATGCCAGAGTGAGTGCATGTAATTCGTAAGAGCCGCCGTCAGATGGCGCTCGAGTCACGTGCTGCGTTTGCCGCACATCAAGAGGAGTTTCCAAAGCAGGAGCATGTCGCTTGTTTGAAGGAGGTGTTCGGACGCCAGTCAAGGTCGGTCGCTCCGCAGCCGGTCGCGTTCGCGCCATTTGTTTCGGCGGCCCGGTGTATCTCACCAAGGTCGTGCGTGCAGCCAGAGGCCCGCGAGAAGGAGGTCTGCTCATCAAAGCCGAGTGAGGCGCCCCGTCCGGTGCTCGATCTGTTGGCTCAGCGATAAGCCCATTCAAGGTCGCGCGGGTGCGCGTGCCCCGTGCGGCCTTCCTGCAGACCTTTGCAAAATGGCCCTTGGTGGAGCACAGATGGCATATGGCCTCCCGAGCCGGGCATTCAGCTCGAGGATGCTGCCGATTCCCACAAAAATAACACTTCGCGTACCCGTCAGGCCGTGGCCGGGCAGCGGCAGCAGCAGTTAGGCCGGAAGTGGAGTCCGCTTCAGGAGCACCCAGAGTCTCGGTCGTGGTGGTCGGGTCCTCCCCCATATCCTCGGCGGTAACCCTCTCCGGTCGCGCGAGTTGAGAAGTCCCCGCCACGACTCGTGGGTGGTCATAAGCGGTGGATTGTTCACGGGCATCTGTAAAGACGCGTGCCAGCTGTAGTGCCTCCGTAAATGTCAGCTCCGCGGTCTCCAAGAGTCAGAGCCTCAAGACTCCGGAATTAATCCCGGAGACGAAAGAATCTTGGAGAAGGTCATCCTGGACTTGCTCATGGGTCCGAACCTCTTGGATGCAGTCCGCCAATAGGTAACGCAGCTCCTGCGTGTAGCGATCGATCGATTCCGACGGTTGTTGTCGCCGCTGGGAGAGTTGATGCCGGCCGTGCACGGCGCTCCGTGTCTTTACGTATAGTCGCTTTAGCTCAGCCAGAGCCGTAGCGTACGTCTCAAATCGAGCAATGCTCCGGTAAACGCTGTGATGGACCTTCGACTGTAACATACATGTACAGCTTCACCGCGGCGGTGGGCTCTGTTTCGTGAGCGGCGAAGTAATTCTCCAGCGTTTTGAGCCAGTGGGTGAACTCCGATCCCGACCCCTCGGCTTGAGCGTCGGCACCGAGAATCGGTACCATGATCATCTTGTGTTCAGTCATTTCGTCGATCTAAATGATATTAAATGTCGTGAAAATCAAGCACAGACACGACTTGACCCTTGGGTAGGTTTAATATCATTTAGATCTGAAGTAACATCCTGTAAAAATACATTCATGCAACAGACATTAGAATCAGAGTATTACATGGGCAATGTCTGATATCAATAGGTAAAACAAAACAAGCTCAGCATATAGGGGCGTACATACCATTCAAACTACAGGACTATGTCACAGTAAGTGCTGCTGGAGTGTCCGTGCGCCCCAGTTGTCCCGGGTCTTATAGACGCCCCTCTTAGTGGGATAAGCGAGCACTCCCTGGGTTCACCTTCGGTATAATTTCACTACAGATCCACCAACCAGTTATTACAAAGGAGAATAGGATGTATTTTGGTTGTGTTCAGCAGAAAAACAGTGTGTGCCACCTACGAGTACTTTTGCCCATGAATTAACACTGTACATAGCGGCACAGGATAGGGCAGGTGACTGAGCTACGTACGTAATACCTCGTCATTCACGTCACCTTACGTCGCTCACTCGGCACTGCCACATTGTAAAAAGATGTGTGTGAACACAGTGGGGCCACACCGCAGGTCTCTCTCAAAATACCACCCGTCACTAGCAAATACCACCCATCCCCTGGATGACGGGAACACGAAGAGAGGGGGGAGTGGAGAGAGGGAGGGAGCGAGGAGGTGAAGGGAGCGTTGTGGGGAAGGGAAGGGGGAAGGAGATGTTCTCAACTTGGGCTTAATAGGGTGCCTTGTGCTGTTTGAACAGGGAAAGTGGGTGGGGCGGGATGGGGTGGGGGGAGTGAGGGGGTTCTCTATTTGCATTTTGTCGGGGGACTTGAGGGGAAGCGGGGCGGAGGTGGGAAGGTTACCTGGAGTGTAGGTTTACTTTTACCTATAATCTAGCTTTACCTCCTTACGGGACGTGAGGTAGAGGGATTAGTTTACACACTTATACCTCATGGAGGCTAAGGAGGGTTAAACGAGGAAGAATTGAGGGAGGACTTAACTGTCTACAGTTCCACAGGCAAGCCAAAATCTCGGCTCTCAATCGATTTATCAATGTGTTTGTCATCCTTCGGATGGATCCTCAATTTTGATGGATCAACTGGACGGATGGTTCAACGGGACGTCGCATCTGCCGGCATTAGTGCAGGATTGAAGGAAATGGTTCAAACAGCACGTTCAAACGTCACGTACCATTTTGAAAGTGATTATAACATGGGCTTTCATTTCGGGATGAGACTAGTACTGTGGCTGGCACCTTGTGTCTGGAACTCTCCGAGGCGGTAATTGCATTTAACATTAAGATTATTCGTCTTATCTTACATTTTAAACTTTTGTCAGATGTAACTAAGACAACAGAACACACAACACATTTATATTTGTATTTTATTGTGTAAATATGGAGAATACTTTATCACTTTAACATTGCTTGAATGTGAATTCGTAATTTTATTTGTAATTTTGTAATTGGTAATTTTTGTACTTTCCAATTTGCAATTTTGTAATTTTTGTATTTTTCAATTTCTAATTTTGCAACTTGTAATTTTCAATTTGTAATTTGTAATTTTGCAACTTGTAATTTTCAATAGTGACTCACCCCGTGGTGAGCAACACAACATCTCCAGTTGTATTTAACCGGAAGTAAAACTGCAAATCACTGGTTCCTTGTAACCACTGTTTAAATCTGTATTTTGAAGCACAATAAACACAGTATGCCACAGTGCAAAATGGCAGAATCCACAAAAATGACGGACAAAGGAAATGGGTCCATGTGAATCAATGGAAATTTGAAAAGAGTTTTTATTATTCAATGGCAACACAGAAAGCAATTAACCTATTATTAATTCCAGCAAAGTATAAACCAGAAAATGTGATATCTTATCAATAAAAACAACACCAAGAAAGAACAATCAAAGATTGCAGACCCTCGCCAGGAGGTGTTTTTTGTGTTTTTTAAGGCTTTTGTGTTAATACAAATATGGCGGCCTAGCCACGTGACCGTTGATGTCTTTTTTTTTCTTTTTCTCCACCAATTTATCCCTAGATGATGCTCAAGAAATTTCATCTTAATCGGATGAAGTTTTGTTGTAATTGTCGAATTATGACGTCATAATGGATGCACCTATGACATCTTCATTAACATATGTTATTCACCATAAAGAATTTTTTTACAATAAGCCATATCTCATTTTTTTCTATTCAGCACATTCAGAGATAGAGGTGCAAAGGTTTTCGGATTTTCCAAGATGGCGGCCGAACCATGTGACTTATGGCGTCATAATTATCATTAAAAATTCTACATGAGGAGGTGCGCCTATGGTGAAAATTTCGTGTCAATTGGTCCAACGGTTGCAGAGAAAATCATATTTATTCTGTGCGGACAAACAAACATTAAAAATCACTTAGAGCGAGACTTAGAGAACGTAGAGCGACAAAATTAGAACTTGGAGTGACAAAATCACTTGGCAAAATAGAACAAAGCAGAATGGCACTCAGTAGAGCATCCTTTTGACCTCACAAATAATTGGTGGTTGAATTCTGTGATGTGATATGCAAATCGTCTTCAAATTTTAAGTAAATCGGATGAAAATTGCCAATTTTAGAAATCCGGCCTGTGTTGACCATTTGGCCTATGTTGACGTCAAAAATCAGTAGGTTGGTCTCAGTAAGCTAATCTGAATCCTATTCAAATTTCAAGTCAATCAGATGAAAACTGAGGATTTTAGAAATTTGGAAAAAGTGGTTGACCTTTTGGCCTATGTTGACCTTTTGGCCTATGTTGACCTTTTGACCTAGGTGGATCTCAAAATTAGTTGTTGGTTGAATTCTGTTCGCTGATAGGAAAATCCTATTCAAATTTCAAGTCAATCGGATGAAAATTGAGGATTTTAGAGATTTGAAAAAAGTGGTTGACCTTTGGCCTATTTTGATCCTTTGACCTCAAAAATAAATAGTATTTTGTCGGACCACGAACTCTACCATTTGGTGAAGTTTTGTGAAGATCGGTTTAAAATTGTGACCTGTAGGCAAGTATTTGTGAGCGGACAGACAAACACACACACACACACACACACACACACACACACACACACGCACACACACACACACACACACACACACACACACACACACAAACCGGAGTGATCAACATACTTGTCAAAAAAAAAAATTGCCAAGTAACAGACAGACAGACAAACGGACTCAAATGCAATAACCTTTTCTCTGGCGAGGGTAATAACGAATTCATGAATTTGGAATTACAAGGCCTATGCTTTCTTCTTTTACACATTTTTACCTCTAGTTAGCAAACAGACTAAATACCACGCATTTGTGGGAGTCGAAATAGAATAAAACACAATTGAGCTTTTGTGATGTAAGAAATATTATGTTGTTTGCCATGTAAGTGAAATTGCTGAAATGGTTGGATGAAGGGAAAGGTCTTATCCTGACATGATCATTGGCTTGTGGAGTGTACTTGTTAATTTTGGGAGCTTGGCTATGATACCGGTTTAAAATGTAATCTTTGTTTTGAGATATCATGATATCTTCATCCACAATCTAGTGCAGGTGGTACAGCTGGCATCCCTTTTAAAAAAGATGGTGTGCCCTGAAATACAGCAATGGAATTTGATGGATGTGATTCATGGATGTGATGCAAGGAGAACAGCTGCTTCTCTGTATTTTTTTAAATCCATGCACATTTAAAATGTGTAAGCAGGTGTGTGTATATGTGTGTATATGTGTGTATGCAGTGCATTCAGAAAGTATTCAGACCCCTTCACTATTTCCACATTTTGTTATGTTGCAGCCTTATGCTGAAATCGTTTAAATTCATTTTTTCCCTCATCAATCTACACTCAATACCCCAGAATGACAAAGAGAAAACAGGATTTTAGAAAGTTTTGCAGATTTATTAAAAAGAAAAAACTGAAATATCACATTGACATAAGTATTCATACCCTTTGCTATGTCACTTGAAAGTTAGCTCAGGTGCCTCCCATTTCTCTTGATAATCTAAGAGATGTTTCTACATCTTGATTGGAGTCCACCTGTGATAAATTCAATTGATTGGACATGATTTGGAAAGGCACACACCTGTCTATATAAGGTCTCACAGCTGACAATGCATATCAGAGAAAAAACCAAGCCATGAGGTCGAAGGAACTACCTGCAGAGCTCAGAGACAGGATTGTGTTGAGGCCCAGATCTGGGCTTTATGGCAGAGTAGCCAGACGGAAGCCTCTCCTCAGTGGAAGACACATGAAAGCCCGCTTGGAGTTTGCAAAAAAGCATCTAAAGGACTCTTAGACTGTGAGAAACAAGATTCTGTGGTCTGATGAAACCAAGATTGAACTATTTGGCTTCCGTCTGGCCACTCTGCCATAAAGCCCAGATCAGTGGAGTGTTGCAGTGATGGTTGTCCTTCTGGAAGTTTCTCCCATCTCCACACAGGATCTCTGGAGCTCAGCCAGTGACCATCGGGTTCTTGGTCACCTCTCTTACCAAGGCCCTTCTCCCCCGATTGGTCAGTTTGGCCGGGCGGCCAGCTCTAGGAAGAGTCCTGGTTGTTCCAAACTTCTTCCATTTAAGAATTATGGAGGCCCTGTGCTCTTGGGAACCTTCAATGCAGCAGAGGTTTTTTGTGGGCTTCCCCAGATCTGTGCCTCGACACAATCCTGTCTCTGAGCTCTGCAGGCAGGTCCTTCGACCTCATGGCTTGGTTTTTGCTCTGATATGCATTGTCAGCTGTGAGACCTCATATAGACAGGTGTGTGCCTTTCCAAATCATGTCCAATCAATTGAATTTACCACAGGTGGACTCCAATCAATGTGTAGAAACATCTCAAAGATGATCAAGAGAAATGGGAGGCACCTGAGCTAAATTTCAAGTGTCATAGCAAAGGGTCTGAATACTTATGTCAATGTGATATTTCATTTTTTTCTTTTTAATAAATTTGCAAAACTTTCTAAAATCCTTTTTTCTCTTTGTCATTATGGGGTATTGAGTGTAGATTGATGAGAGAAAAAATGAATTTAAACGATTTCAGCATAAGGCTGCAACATAACAAAATGTGGAAAAAGTGAAGGGGTCTGAATACTTTCTGAATGCACTGTATGTGTGTCTGTGTGTATGTGTGTATACGTATACATTGCCGGGTTTGGTATACAGTATACAGTATGGTATACATTTCTGGTATACATTTTTGGTATACAGTATGCCATTGGTATACAGAGTCGAGGCTCGTGAAAGAGCTAACATTTATCAAACAAAGAAATCAAACAAACAAGCAAACAAAGTATATAAAAAGGGGAGCGGTCGACAACATGGGGAGAAAAGGGGAGGAAGCACACAAACACAACATTTGAGAGCAGGGACGTGCAGGGATAGTATATGTGTGTATGTGTGTGTCTGTGTGTGTGTATGTGTGTGTCTGTGTGTGTATGTGTGTGCATATATGTGTGTGTATGTGTGTGTGTGTGTGTGTGTGTGTGTGTGTGTGTGTGTGTGTGTGTGTGTGTGTGTGTGTCTGTGTGTGTATGTGTGTGTGTGTGTGTGTGTCTGTGTGTGTATGTGTGTGCACGTGTGTGTGTGTATGTGTGTGTGTATGTGTGTGTGTGCACGTGTGTGTGTGTGTGTGTGTGTGTGTGTGTGTGTGTGTGTGTGTGTGTGTGTGTGTGTGTGTGTGTGTGTGTGTGTGTGTGTGTGTGTGTGTGTGTGTGTGTGTGTGTGTGCAAGTTGCTGCTGTTAGCTTCTATCTCCACTTGTGTGTGGCATTGTCAGTCAAATTGGTTCGCACCTGGCCCTTTCTGTGCACATTAATTGTTGCTGCACATGCACGAGTCGAATTGGTCCATAACATGAACATCATTAAACTGCCATCTGCGAGAAGGTGCAGACACCTTTTAAAATAGATCAATTGATTAATTGAACTTTAATTAATAAAGCAATTAATAATGTGTGTATATTTGATCAGTTTCATGATGACATCGATCCACAAAGCCAGGTGTTCGCTTCACGGTTAAGGTGGCTGGCTTGAGACGTCGGGGACTCGGGGTCCTGAGTTCGAGCTCCTGTGATGTCGCTTAATTAACACCACGTGGGTTGACTCAGCCCGCCATCCTTCCGAGGTTGGCAAAATGACTACCAGCTGAGAAAATGACCCCCAGAAAATATTCACAAGAGTGACAAATTAAAAAAGGGGGTGAAATAATGAAAACAGCGACTGCAACAATACACCGCACAGAACTCATCAATATCATGGAGTATGATCGTGTTCCATTTGTATGGATGTTGTTCGGGAAATACATAAGAACTCGTCACATGTTTATCAACACAGGAAGCTGTAGTTAGCAGATTAAAACAAGTTTTTTCTGGTTAAAAAATGACATCAAATGTAGTTCAATCAATGCATAGAAAATAGTAAAAAATAAATATATTATATGGTTGAAGTTTTCGAAATGTCTACATTTGATTATATTTTCAGTGGTTGCTGAGGGACACAGTAGAGCTCATGGTACATCCGTTAAAATGGCAGCTTTTTGTATTCGAATAGCAGGTCGATTCAATGGTAAACGTCATCCTCAGTCATGTACATGTCATGTGCAAGATAAGGTAAGGTGTGCGTGCGTGTACACGTACATGTCCGTGGTGCACGAATTGAGGTTCCAAAGAGCCAGGGCACCGTGTTCCCAGAGAAGGAAGCCAACGAAGGAAAGGAGGATTGACGGTGAAATGGGAGGGCACTTGTGAGTGAAGGAAAGCAGGAGGGAAGGCTCGGTGCTCTGGAGAAGTGAGAACAGAGTCCGCCTCAGGCGGCCGAAGTGCCCTCGGAATAGCCGGCATTCCATGAAGCGGCTTTGGGGACACTGGAGGGGAGAGGAGCCATCGCTCCCAGCCCTTCCTTGTGCTTGTGAGGGGCTCCCTGTTTATCCGTCGGTGCCGGGAACTGCGCGTGGAGCTGCTGAGTGGAGCTGCCTGCTTTGCCCGGCTGTTGTCTGGTAAGGCAGACGGGATCATTTCGGGATTGGTGGAAGGAAACGGTTATTGGACTTCGTACCAAATGGCTGGAGTAATTGGACAGTTTGGGAGCCAAGTGTAACAAAATGTCCTTTTCTTTAAGAGAGAATTTTTTTTTACTACCAAGTCACTAAGGCCTTTTTTTCTCAGTTTCTTCGTCTGTTCTATTTTTGAGACTTTTCCCATTTGATTTCTTCTTCCTTGTGTTTTATGATTCAATGTTGTCGTTATTTTCTCATTCCTTCTCGCATTTCTCGACTGACCCGTGCGAAATTCCACAATTCATCCCTTCCTGCGAACTAATAATGTCTCATGTGAATTTGGACTTCCCCTGCACTCCTCTCTCTCTCTCTCTCTCTTTTTTTATTCGACTTCGTACTCTAAGCTTCCCTTTTTGTCACCAAATGGCAAAAAATATCTTGGCAGTTTGGACAAACAGACGCCGAACCAACTAAAACGGCACTCAGTAGAGAGCATACCTTGGCCATATCGCTCAATGGTGAAGAATCGCTTTAAACAGTCTACTAGCTGGATCCGGATCTTCACCAAAATTTAAACGATTCTTCCGTGTCACACACACAACCTGTCCAACAACTTTCGTCCAAATCCATCAATAACTTTTTGAGATATCCTGCCATGTATCGTTTTTGGCCCGATCTCCCAATGGTGAAGAATCACTTAAATAATTAAATAAATCTCATATCAGAATCTACATTCAGATCTTCACCAAAATCGGATCTATTTGTCCTTGTCAGACACCCAACCGATCCACCAAGTTTCGTCCAAATCCATCCACAACCTTCTGAGATATCCTGCTATGTATCGTTTTTGGCCTTATCTCCCAATGGTGAAGAATCACTTTAAAAATTCAAGTAGCCGGATCCGAATGAGGATCTTCACTAAAATCTAATCTCTTCGTCCTTGTCACATACGCTACATCTCTGCCAAATTTCGTCCGAATCCGTCCACAACATTTTGAGATATTTTGTTCACAAACAAACAGAAAACAGACAGACAGGGGTGAAAACATAACCTCATCCACGTTTGGTGGCGGAGGTAATCAGGCTACAACGTAATTGCATTTACAACTGCTAACAACCATGTGCAATAAAACTTTGTAAGAGACGTAACAATCGGTCAACTTGTTTTAGTATGACCCCATCTCGGGAAGTCTCGAGCATTTCATTCTTCATTGCCAATACAAAAAGACAGGACCGAGATCCAGACCCTTGAAGGTCACGTGTGAGAAGCAATTCCGAGGTGTGATTGTGACCTTGCTGCACATGTTGGCTTAGCGGTTAGGGTGCCGGCTTGCGATCCTAGAATCCTGGTTTCGAATCCCGGTCGATCGCTGAATTAACGCCAGGGGGGTTGACTCAGCCTGTCATCCTTCCGAGGTCGTGCAAATTGAGTACCAGCTTGCTGGGATGAATGATCACGGTGTGTACCCCGATTTAGAATAGGTACACCGTATCCCTGCGCATCGTAAGAGCGTGACCAAGGGTTGGCGTCAGGAAGGGCATCCGGCCATAAAAACATTGCCTCAAAACAAGGAACCATGATTGTCATGGGGCCTGCAAGGCTAACCCCCGCTCTAGCGGGGAAAATGGCCTTAAAACGATCATTCATTCATTCATTCATTCATTCATTCTGCACATATTCTCAGTCATACTCATAATATATATATATAATTATATATATATATATATATATATTATATATATATATATATTTCTTTATATATATATATATATTTATTTATTTATTTAGATATATATATTTTTTATTTTTTTATTTTTTTATTTATATATATATATACAGTATATATATACAGTATATATATATATATATATATATATATATATATATATATAATACAGTATATATATATATATATATTTATTTTATTTATATATATATATATATATATATATATATATATATATAAATATAAATATATATACTGTATTATATATATCTATATATATATATATATATATATATATATATATATATATATATATATATATATATATATATATATATATATATATATATAATACAGTATATATATATTTATATTTTTATATATATATATATATATATATATATATATACAGTGGTACCTCGGCTTACGAGTTTAATCCGTTCCGTGACGGAGCTCGTAAGCCAAATCGCTCGTAAGTCAAAGCAAATTTTCCCATTCAAATGCATTGAAATGCTATTAATCCGTTCCAGCCTCAAAAAAAAAACACCAATTTTTTTTGTTAGGTGCTTTTAAATAACAAAAATGTACTTTATAAATAACAAATAATGTATAAACAAGCACGACCTCGTATATACTGTACATAATACAAGAGAATGTAAAGAAATAAACTGGACCTCTATCCATGAAGATATGGAGAAGTTGTTGTTTGTGTGGTTGAAGGAGAAGCAGCTCGCAGGAGATACCGTGACCGAGAGCATCATGTGTTTGAAAAGATTGAAACTCGGATATCGAGCACGGACCACGAGGTGTTTTTTCTTTTTTCTTAATCTCGGTTTCAGTGAACTTTTGCTCTGTGCTCACGTGTACTGTACCTGTACCTGTAATGGTACGTCAGAGGATGGCACCTGTTGTCATCATATTAAGTGCAAGATGTTCTGCATCGTAAGTTGGTACACCGTGGTCTTTCGGCGGTGTTTAAGCCGGCCGTCTTGGCTTCTGTCACCATTGGCATTGAGTCTTTCGATGTAGGTAGGTCGTTGTGTGCCGGTGCCTTGGCCGAATTCCTTCATTGCTGCATTGTTAGCTCACCTGGTTTTTTATACCACATCTTTGGTTATCGGACCAGCGAATGACGTCATCTCCAAAGTATGGCTTATTCTCACTTGTCTTGGACGATCTTCTACTTCTAGCCTTCCACCGTGCATTTGGTGTCCACTGTACTTACTGTACAGTGCCTGGTAAAATTGATGTAATGGGTTTTTGACCGTCAACGCCATGAACCGTCATGAACCGTCAACGCCATGAACCGCTAACACTCAAAAGCCCATTTATCGCGCCTTATAAAGCAAAACGCAAACCGAAAGCCATGCCTCTCAAGCGAGGCGTGCTTCCGTGGTCACGTGATCCACAGGTGTAGCTCATTATACCCGCACGCGCGACACGCTTTGGCGGTCACGTGACCAGCCACTCTGGAGGCGGGGATCCCCGCCGATGACGTCACCGGCTGGAGCAAGGAGATTCCTCGCTAATGTATTTCGACGATTGCGTGTTTTATATCCAAGCAGAGATGCTTTC
>NC_136269.1:110055665-110068165 GCF_964187855.1 Myxine glutinosa | reverse complement strand
CCTATTAGAGCCAAGGGTGTACTTACTTTTCCCACATGCGAAATTTGCATTTATGTTTATTTAAATTATACAATGGACGACAAAATGTAAATGTTTCATGATATTTGTTATTTTATATCACCTTTATCTATCAATATTGTTGAAATGAAGATCAAATAGCTGTATGTTGAAATATGTTGAAAAAGTCAAAACTTTACATGGGGTGTACTTACTTTTTCACGTGACTGTGTATATTTTATATATATATATATATATACACACACACACACACACACACACACACACACACACACACACACACACACACACACACACACACACACACACACACACACACACACACACACACATACACACCTATTGGATATAGAGTGTACTGAGCAAGGTCAATGAAGCAAAGAGAAGGGACAATGTCGAACATGATTATGAAAACAGCTACGAGAAGCCAGCGTGTGTGAGCTCACTAAAAATACTGCATTGGGGGAATGTCGACACTGTTTGCACAAATCATTAGCACACACTGAAAATTGAATTGTGGAAGAAATCAATGTGTTGCTCTGAGCTTGCCTTCGGAGGCTACCTGCGGTGACGTTATGTACGTGATGTGTTGTGCACTGCAGAATACAGCCGCTTTGAGGCTAAAATTCATGAACTGAGAGAACAGATGATGAACAGCAGCATCAGTTCAGGATCTGGATCTCTCAAGACGAGTCAGAAGCGTTCCTTATACGTCAGGTAAACCAAACAATGTTTTGGCAGGAGCTGTGTGCAACAACCATATAATATGCATCACCTGCTGCTTCTTTTGTTACTCACTTTTTTGTCACTTACCACACTTATATATTTTCCAATTGCACCTCAGAATGTGCTTGTAACATACATGACACTCTTTAACAAGCCTCTTCTGCTCTGTAAATGTATAGATGTACCTGTAAGGCCTCACCTTTGATGCTGCCAACAAGCTCAGACTAAGGGATTTTTGTCTCGGCTTTTCTTCCTTTCTCACCTTCTCATCTATAACTCTAGCTTATGTGCACTTTCTACCCACTCTCTACCCGTTAATCTCCCAAACCCCACCAGAGCTCTGTTTGACTATGATAAGACGAGAGACAGCGGGCTGCCAAGCCAAGGCCTGAGCTTCCGTTACGGTGATGTGCTCCATGTGACGAACGCCTCTGATGATGAGTGGTGGCAAGCGCGACGGGTCACTCCTGATGGTGACTCTGACGAGATGGGGGTCATCCCCAGCAAGCACAGGTGTGTGGAACCAATTTCTCCTTATCGTCCATTTCACAAGCTCTTTCTCCTGGAGCACTTGGAGTGTGTCAAGAAATTCTATTTTTAAAAATGTCCCTTCCAATGTGCTGGAATCTTTCTGAACAGGGCTGTCAAATGGGTTCACTGAAGGATGTATTGCCAATAACATGGAGGAATGGTGCTTTGTTCTACTCGCGTAACGATTAAATGGCAGTAATGTTAGCCGTCTTCGTTTCAGGGTGGAAAGGAAAGAGCGAGCGCGACTCAAGACGGTGAAATTCAACGCCCGGCCAAGCAACATTGATGGAAAAGGGGTGAGAATGCTTTAAGTGTGTTTGCTTTGTTCCTTTTGATGTCAACATTGCAATTCATCATCATCATTCATTATTCCACCCGCAAAGCACCTCTTCCATCAGTCACTTCCTTGTGTGTCCATCTGACAGTGTTCCTAAAGACAATTTATTCATAAAGCATGTCACTATCTTCCATTTTTCCTTTCTTTTTACCCGTTTTGTCTTTCTTTGTCTTTCCTTTGCCTTTCTCTCTTTTTCATCGAAGTTGTTTTTTGTTAACGGTCATGTACATTACGAACGTGCGCAGACCAGTTATGCCAACTTTATTTCTGGAATTGGATCAGGAAACTGTTCCTCGGTTACATCAAGGCCAAAACAGCTGTCATTGACTAGCTAATGTGAGCGTTGCTTTGTGATTGAGAGTTGTGACTTCAGTTTGTACAGATCTGTTGTTACTTGTTCCACTCTTTCATTTTCTCCGATCAGCCCAGCTGCTTATTCTTTCTTATTGCCAATCTTAAAACGAGACGTGCTAAGTTTAGATGTTCATATGCATTTGCTGATGATGTCTTCCGAAGTTCTTTGTTACTCCTCAAGTTATCCTCTCATTAACCTCTTCATTTCCTTTAACAATGGTTCATTTTTTTTTTTCTCCTCTTATTACTGAAGTGCATCACTTTCCTTCTTTTGAATTGCTGTCACCACCACATATTACTCTAGCAGAATCCGCTGGTCCTGCTCGGAGGTTGTCACATCAAATGACTGGTACAGCAGAACAAAGAGGATGCAGTGTTCTCTCTCGGTGTGTGATGGAGACAAAATGTGCTTCGGTCATTTTTATCCATTACATCTGCATTAGACACCATGATATTACAGACAGCCACTTACCATGCCTAAGCATTGCATCAGCTTCAGGTATCTTATTGCTGCCAGTTAGGAGACTTAAGACAGAGTTCCTCAGCTGGATATACCAGACGACCCACCCGTCCTGGTGTTTGGTCACAGCGGCCTCCTGTTATCCCTTACAAGGGTTGAAAAAAAACCCAGCAGGAATAGTGATTTTGAAAAAACCCCACTTTACTGGGAAATACTGGATTTATTTGGGGTTTTTTTGGACATACAGTCGTGGCCAAAAATATTGGCACCCTTGCACTTTTTTCAAATAATGCACCATTTCTTCCAGAAAATTGTTGAAATAAAAAAATATATTGGTACCCAGATATGTATTTCTTTGGTTTTCAGTGGAACAAAACAAAAAAAGCTGACAAAATTACTAAATCTTAACTTATTCCACACAGAAATCCTAAAATGACCCGGACAATATTATTGGCACCTTTTAGAAGTTGTTGGAAATAATTAGTTTTCAAGCAGGTGATTCTCCTTTACTTTGGAATTGAACTAATCTGTGGTGAGTTGCAGGTGCCTGCAATATAAAAATCACTCATTCAACCAGTTTGAATGGGGGAAAGGAGTCATTCTGCTGTTTTGTGTTACTGTGTGTACCACAATGAGCATGGAGAAAAGAAAGAAAACCAGAGAATTGTCTGAGGAGGTCAGACACAAGATTGTAGCCAAGCGTGGACAATATCAAGGCTACAAATCCATCTCCAGAGATCCTGATGTTCCTGTGTCCACCGTACGCAATGTTGTCAGGAAGTTTAAAGCCCATGGTACTGTAGCCAACCTCCCTGGACATGGCCGCAAGAGAAAACTTGATCGTAGATTGCAGCGAAGGATTTTTAGAATGGCGGAGAAAGCACCTCGATCAACTGCCAAACAGATTCAAGCTGACCTTCAGACACAAGGTATGACAGTTTCAACTCACACCATCCGTCGCCAACTCAATGAAAGGGGGTTCTCTGGTAGGAGACCCAGGAGGGACAAAACCCCACTGCTGAGAGAGAGACAAAAGAAAGTCCGACTGAAGTTTTCCAAAACACACCTGAACAAGCCAAAATCCTTCTGGAAGGATGTGCTATGGACAGATGAGACCAAATTAGAGGTTTTTGATAAAGCACATAATCTCTATGTTTACAGAAAACAAAATGAAGCCTTCATAGAAAAGAACACCTTCCATGCAGTCAAACATGGAGGAGGTTCAGTGATGTTTTGGGATTGCTGTGCTGCCTCTGGCACTGGGTGCATTGAATGTGTGCATGGCATCATGAAATCAGGAGATTACCAAGGCATTTTGGAACGCAATGTTCAACCCAGTGTCAGAAAGCTGGGTCTCTGTCGATGGTCATGGGTCTTGCAGCAGGACAATGACCCCAAACACACTTCAAAAAGCACCCATGAATGGTTCGAGACAAAATGCTGGACTGTTATGAAGTGGCCAGCAATGAGTCCAGTTCTAACTCCCATTGAACACCTGTGTGGAGATCTGAAAACTGCAGTTGGGAGAAGGCACCCTTGAAATCTGGGAGAACTGGAGCAGTTTGCACAAGAAGAGTGGGACAAACTACCAGTAGAGAGGTGTAGGAAGCTCATTCATGTCTACAGGAATCAATTGACTACAGTTATTTTGTCCAAAGTCTGTTCTACCAAATATTAAGTCGAGGGTGTCAATAAATTTTGTCATTGCCATTTCTTTTTTCTTTTCTGATTTAAAAGGATATATTAAGTTCTGAATCAAAAGCAAAGGTTCTGTAATATTAACAGTGAAATAAAGAATCGTGGAGATCAAATACTTTTGTCAATTCCAACTTCTTTTTTGTGAAAATTGTGAGTTATTTGGAAAACTTGCAAGGTGCCAATATTTTTGGCCACGACTGTATATGAAGTAGGGTTTTTTAACACAGGTGGGAAAAACTGGGATGGGTCGATTGATGCCAACCCTGACTACAGGGCTAACAAAAAGGCTGGAACCTGGGCCATTTTTATTTCCTTTTTGTACATGTGTCAATTCAGGGAATATGCTTACTCAGCGGACATCATAGCTCGCTCTTGACATCGATCAGCCTGTTTCTAGCTTTAGTCTTGATCACTATTAAGCTTGAGAATACAAGTTCACATGGGTAAGTCGTTGGGAATTTCTCACGGACTTGTGTAACTACTTGCTGCGCAGACAGCTAACGACCCCTCCTCCTCCCAGAATCGCACTCACGGCCCCCTTGGGGATCATGACCCACCGTTTGAGAAACACTTGATTAAGAACGTTATCTCCCCCAACCTATGTTATGGGATACCCACACGTGCAAGCATACATGCATATACATACATACACACACACACACACACACACACACACACACACACACACACACACACACACACACACACACACACACACACACTCTCTTTCTCTTTGGCTGATTATTTTTCCCCATTATAGCTCACCACCCCAAGACACCTTTTTACTCAGTCAATCCTTGCTTCCTTTTTTTTGATAACATCTTTGTACCACAAGTTTTAGCCTCCCTAATTACATCCTCTTTTAGATAGTTTGCTGTAGAACAAATATGTACAACAAATGTGTTGCATAGCCGACATGCCATTGCTCAGGCTGATGCTTCCAGCTTTTTCTCATTCTCACACATCGACCAGAAAGTCCAATATTCTTCAGGAATGTAATCACTCATTTGTTTGCAACACAAGCTTTCCTTCCAATTTGCACTGCATTCTCAATCAGCAGGCAGAGCCTCATAAATACAGTGGCTTTTTTACGATGCAGCCCACAGGGCAAAGCAGTCTGGAACAGTGTTTGTCCGTCCGTATGTTCGTATGTATGTATGATGTATGTACCCTCAAACGTATACCAATCAGAGCTGAGGATCTGGTCACATGACAGGGTGTTGTGATTATGTCTGATGTCATTACGGCGTAAATCGGCTGACTCCACCCTCCGCCATATTGATTCCAATATCGTCGAACCTGTCATATATCGCAATTACCATGCTCTACCTTTACGTCTTTCATTCAGTGTGAAACACAAACAAACCAATTGTTAAAATGATCATCAAATATCAAAAGCATCGGCGTTACGTCTCTTGCAACAATACAGTATGTATCGGCCTTAGGCTTGATGCTTTCATGCCTCACCTTCAGGCCGCTTCGGACAAATTAACCCAGGTTTCTTAATACAGTAGTGTTGTTTTCGTAATAATAAAAATGGCATTAATAATAATAATAATAATAATAATAATATCGTTATACTGTAATAGTAATAGTAGCGTTATGCCGTGTAGTGTACCTCCCCCCACCACCCCTCCTACTCTCCACCTAGCCCTCTCGCTTCCACAGATCTCTTGATGTCCCTGTTCTCCACTGTTGATGTGGTTGTGTGCTTCCCTCCCTCTCCCTATCTTGTCTCCCGCTCCCTTTATTATATGTTTTATGTGTCCGTTTATGTTTTTTGTGTTTAATTTTATTAGCTCTTACATGAGCCTCGATCTGGTATACAAAAAAAAGAAGAAAAAAAACCCACTAATAATATAGTAAATATAATCCCTTTGTAATAAATATATATCGTAAATAATAATATCGTAAATATAAATACACTGCAATCCCTTTGTCGTTATTGCAAAGTTTCTAGATTGAAGCGGTGTATGGTTCATGAATCAATGATAAGCTGTGTACGGTACGAATAATGCAGAAGTAAGGAATTAGCCTGTTCTTTTTTTTCCTAATATCATTTTCATAATAATGATAACGTAACGTTAATATTATAGTATATCTAATTGTAACACTAATCCCTTTGTAGTGACTGCAAAGTTACCAGAGGTTAAATATATATAATCTTCTATCCAAATCGCCAAGTGGTTCAAGCATTCGAGCAACCACTCCATTGGTAAATGGTAAATGAGTACACCCCGGTCTTCCTCCCTTTCAGTTTTGTGTTAAACTGCAGGAAAAGTGGGTTTCATTTGTGGTTTTCAAAACAAAATCTTAATTGGTGGGTTTCAAAAGGCCGCTACGAAAAACGCCACTTTAGCAGCAGGAAGGGTCATGTTATTTACCCAACTCTTGTGGGGTATATAGATTACAGTAGATCTTCGCTCAGTTCTGAAAATAAAACTTACCTCACGGATGTCGGGATTCCTCCAAATTTGTTTAATGTTATAAGCAGCATTAGCAACTGTTTAAAAAGATAATCATATGTGTTTGTGGTTTATAATATTTTACAAGCCCAGCTACGCCACTGTTAGACTTCCAGTCTCGTTCATGGGCCACTTCAGTTCTCTCTTTCTTAAATCCATTTTTAACTGAATTATTATGATGTTTGGTGTTCAATGTTAGCAGATCACACCAGTCTATTCGGATGTAACCATGTCTGCTGGACGTAAAAAAAATCTCCAGTTGTGAGTCCAGGTATGATATATATATATCTATACAGTACACAGTCGTGGTCAAAAATATTTGCACCCTTGCACTTTTTTCAAATAACTTACAATTTTCTCTAAAAATCAGTTGAAATTGACAAAAGTATTTGCTCTCCACAATTCTTTATTTCACTGTTAATATTACAGAACCTTTGTTTTTGATTCAGAACTTAATCTATTGTTTTAAATCAGAAAATAAAAAGAAATGGCCCTGACAAAATTATTGACACCCTCGACTTAATATTCGGTAGCACAGCCTTTGGACAAAATAACTGCAGTCAAGCACTTCCTATAGCCATGAATGAGCCTTCTACACCTCTCTACAGGTAGATTGGTCCACTCTTCTTGTGCAAACTGCTCCAGTTCTCCCAGATTTGAAGGGTGCCTTCTCCCAACTGCTGTTTTCAGATCTCCCCACACGTGTTCAATGGGATTTAGATCTGGACTCATTGCTGGCCACTTCAGAACAGTCAACCATTTTGTGTTGAACCATTCCTGGGTGCTTTTTGAGGTGTGTGTTGGGGTCATTGTCCTGCTGCAAGACCCATGACCTTTGACGGAGACCCAGCTTTCTTCGACGGAGACACACTGGGTTTAACATTGCGCTCCAAAATGCCTTGGTAATCTGATTTCATGATGCCATGCACACATTCACGGCACCCAGCACAGCAACCACAAAACATCACTGATCCTCCTCCATGTTTGCTTGGAGGGAAGGTGTTCTTTTCTTTGAAGGCTTTGTTTTGTTTTCTGTAAACATAGAGATGATGTGCTTCACAAAAAAGCTCTAATTTGGTCTCATCTGTCCACAGGACATTCTCCAAAAAAGGATTTTGGCTTGTTCATGTGTGTTTTGGCAAACTTCAGTTTGGCTTTCTTATGTCTCTTTCTCTTAGCAGTGGGGTCCTACTATAGAACCCCCTTTTATTGAGTTGACGGCGGATGGTGCGAGTTCAAACTGTCATACCTTGTATTTGAAGGTCAGCTTGAATCTGTTTGGCAGTTGATCGAGTGCTTTCTACACCATTCGAACAATCCTTCGCTGCAATCTTCGATCAAATTTTCTCTTGCGGCCACATCCAGGGAGTTTGGCTACAGTGCCATGGGCCTTAAACTTCCTGATAACATTGCGTACGGTGGACACAGGAACATCAAGGTCTCTGGAAATGGACTTGTAGCCTTGAGATTGTCCATGCTTGGCTACAATCCTGTGTCTGACCTCCTCAGACTATTCTCTGGTTTTCTTTCTATTCTCCATGCTCATTGCGGTGTACACAGTGGCACAAAACAGCAGAATGATTTATTTTCTCCATTCAAACTGGTTGAATGAGTGATCAGGAAGTTTTGAATTTTTATATTGCAGGCACCTGCAACTCACCACAGGTGAGTTCAATTCCAAAGTTAAGGAGAATCACCTGCTTGAAATCTCATTATTTCTAACAACTTCTGAAAGGTGCCAATAATATTGTCCGGGCCATTTTATGATTTATGTGTGGAATAAGCTAAGATTTTGTAATTTTTTTCAGCTTTTTTGTTTTGTTCCACTGCAAACCAAAGAGGTACATATGTGGATATCAAAATATTTTTTTATTTCAACAATTTCCTGGAAGAAATGGTGCATTATTTGAAAAAAGTGCAAAGATGCCAATATTTTTGGCCATGACTGTATATCTGTGCAGTTTCTGTGTTGTCACTGAATTACTCCCTCAAACTTTTGTGAAATCGTACCAAACTTCTGGTATGCACCTATCTCTCCCGTGTGTATGTCCTGAGGGTATTTTTTTGAAAAAGTTTTTTTTATGTTTTGAAACTTAAATCTTCATCTTCAATTGTTTAGAAAATGTAATATCATGTATATTACAAGTACATTTGTGCAAAATAATTGTTTATTTTATGAATAGTGTAAACCATGACAAAACAGCAACTCAGGTACAGTCATCTATCTATATATCGTCTATATATCGACATATGTGGGCAGTGCCTGTGTTGTCACTGAACTACTCACGGAAACTTTTGTTTCCATGGTTGTGAAGTGTTTTTAATAACGTGGTGGTGATGTGTTATGAATCACGTGTTGGTGAGGTGTTTTGAATTACGTGGTGGTGAGGTGTTTTGAATCATGTGTTGGTGAGGTGTTTTCAATTATGTGGTGGTGAGGTGTTTTGAATTGTGTTGTGGTTGTTGGGGGGATGTTTTGAATTACGTAGTGGTGAGGTGTTTTTAATAACATGGTGGTGAGTTATTTTCAATTATGAGGTGGTGAGGTGTTTTGAATTACGTAGTGGTGAGGTGTTTTGAATTACGTAGTGATGAGGTGTTTTGAATTACGTGGTGGTGAGGTGTTTTGAATTACGTGTTGGTGAGGTGTTTTGAATTACGTGGTGGTGAGGTGTAATCGTCCCAAACTTCCAGTCTGCACCTACCCCTCCCGTATGTATGGGCTGACTGTTCTTTTTTTTATTTTTTCAATCTAAATTGATTATAAAAATGTAATATCACAAACACTACGAATATATTTGTGCAAAATAATCGTTTGTATTATGATTGTTGTAAATCATAACAACACAGCAACTCAGGTACATTCATTATCTCCAGCTAAAACAAGCCCATTCCTCTAACGATGAGTGATGAGGTGAGCGTGGCGAGCCGAGCCAAGCTAGTACGTATATGTATATATATATATATATATATATATATATATATATATATATATATATATGTATATATATATATATATATATATATATATATATATATATATATATGTATATATATATATCCACGATATCCATTTTTCCGTTCTCCAACCTATAGCTTTGTCTTTAAAAACTCAACGTTTCGGCCAGCAACCCAGCGTGCGCCGAGCCTCCACTAGCCTTCATCAAGAGAAGTTCCCTTGTTCACCTCCTCCCAGATATATCTGGGGGGAGGGGTGGGCCTATTCTATCAACCAATCACAAAGCTGCGTTGCGAGACCTCGTGACCATGGACCCATGCTCGGCTTATGTTGCAAGTGTTTTGTGCGTGTTTGAGTGGTGTATTGTGTTTTGTTGTCCGTGTTGCCTGTGTCGGCTATGTCCCACTTTGTCTTTGTCCTCCTCCACGCATCGGTGTCTCTCTGGTGTATTTATGCATGAGAGGTCCGTATGCCTGTGGTAACGCCACAGTCTCCTCTGTCAATGGTGCCCGCGTTTGGCCAGTGTGCCAGGCCTCCAGTATTCGCCTCCTGGCCCAGTTCGGGGATGTCGCCAGCACGTTCACATTGTCCCATAGAGGAACATGGCCCGCCCTTATTCCATGCTTGGCGATAGCAGATCTTTCTGGGTGATTGCACTCAAAGGCCTTGTGGTGTTCATTAATGCGCTGGCCTAAGGTTCTTCCAGTCTCGCCTATGTATTCTCCACCACAGTCACATGGAATGGTGTATACCACACCTGTGCAATCATTCTTCAGTCTTTTGTCTTTGACCTTGGTCAGTGCACGTCTCAAGGTGTATATAGGTTGGTAGTTGACCCTCACCCCGACCGGTCTCAAAATCCTGCCAATCCTTTGAGATACCCGTGGCACAAATGGTAGCACGCAGAAGCCCTTAGGTGGTTCCTGTGGCACGTCCTGGATTCTTGGAGCCGCCAGTACCATTTCATTTTTTGGGCAGAGGTGGTCTGGGTAGCCATTGGCTTTCAATACCCATTTGAGATGCTTGATCTCTCTCCTTTTGCCCTTCAAGGTGGACGGTATATTCCTTGCCCTTTTTACGAGTGTATTCACCACAGCTCTTTTATGGTGCAGTGGATGGCAAGACGTGAAATCGAGGTAACGCTCGGTCTGGGTGGGTTTCCTATATAATGCGGTACTTAAGCTTCCATTGAGGTTCCTCCTCACCAAGACGTCCAAAAATGGAAGCGACCCATCCTGTTCTTCCTCACAGGTGAATTTGATGGAAGGAAACATTCCACTGATGCCCTCCTGGATTGCATTAACAGCCGTGCTGGGGCAGATGACAAAAGTGTCATCGACATAGCGGTACCAGACACGTGGCTGTGTTGGGAGGGATGGGATGGTGCGTGTTTCCAGCTCTTCCATCACCATATTGGCAACCACCGCAGACCACCGCAGGGACCACCGCAGGGAGCCCATCGCAGTGCCGAACACCTGTTTGTAAAATGTGCTGTCAAAGACAAAATAGGTGGAAGACAGACAAGTGCTGAGGAGGTGACAAACGTCATCAACATTCAACTTGTCGGCGGCCTGTTTCTAGCAATCATCCTCCATTAGCCTCTGTCTCGCCACATCAACCACCAGGGTTGTGGGCACGTTAGTGAATAGCGAAATGACGTCAAAGGACACCATGGATTCGTGTGGATGGATCGTGGTGTGTGTTATTTTGTCCACAAACTCGGAGCTGTTGCGCAATCCTCGGTCGGTTTTTCCCACGAGGTACTTTAGTATATTGGCCACGAACTTGGACAATGCATAAGATGGTCCATTGATACACGACACTATGACCCGTAATGGAACGTCTTCTTTGTGGATTTTTGGTAACCCATACACTCTGGGAGCGACGCCGTTGCTGCTATACAATCGCTGGTAGTTTGTGCTCGATAGTCTCCCTGTTCTTTTTAACCTTGCAAGCAGCGAGTTTAACGTGCGTTCTTCCTTCTTCGTTGGATCCTTCGTTATACGTTCATAGGTGTTCGTATCATTCAATAACTCATGCATTTTGTCCTTGTATGTCGAGCGGTCCAATAAAACTGTCGCACGACCTTTGTCCGCCGGTACAACCACAATGTCGTCCATCCTGCGCAGCTCTTGCAACGCTCGTCGTTCCACTGAATCCAGGTTGAAATCATTTCTGCTGCTGCGGGGTGGGCGGAGTAAAACTGCTGCCACACGTGACCGAACCTCGTTCTTGACGTCATCCGACAGTGCCGTGATGGCGGTTTCAACTCGTGACACGATCACATCTGTCGGTATTCCTTTTGGAGTGACCGCAAAGTTAAGGCCTTTTCTTAATACACTCATATGTGAATCCGTGAAATGTTTACCTGAGAGGTTAACCACCCATCGGTCCTGGAGTGAATCGCTGGCGTTTCCATCATGCACCAGTTTGTCTTGGAGTGCAGCAAACTTTTTCTCGTGCTTCTTCTTCACTGACACCAAGGTGGCGCTGGCAAAGTTCGAAGCTCTCTTTTCCACGCGAGTCCATTCTGCCATCGGTAAGGCCGTGCGGATCGCATCAGCAATCCGGTTTGTTCGGGCGGTGCGTGATCTGATCTTGTTATGGCACATCGATACGAACAGACGCAAAAACCTCCGACCCGTGGCGTGCATGATCCGACGTGCTTTGTATCCTGGAAGAGGTGGTCTAAAACGGAGAGGTTTGGGTAGGACATCTTTGTTCAGGCAACGATGGTTGAACCTCAGATGGGCCTTGGTCACTTCGATCTGCTCCACAAGTTTCGTGCACAGTCGACATTGTCTAGCTACGCTTCGCCCATGGCTTTCGCCAATAATGGACAAAGATGTGGACAAAGATTCGCCATGCTCGAGCTCGAGCTGTGGTGAATACACTCGTAAAAAGGGCAAGGAATATACCGTCCACCTTGAAGGGCAAAAGGAGAGAGATCAA
>NC_136269.1:109985665-110045665 GCF_964187855.1 Myxine glutinosa | reverse complement strand
GAGGTCGGCTAATTGAGTACCAGTTCACTGGTAATTCCCTGTTTGTCGTTAAAGGCGGCAAAAAGGGTTGGCGTCAGGAAGGGCATCCGGCCGTAAAACATTGCTTCAAAAAGGGGACCGAAAAACAACAACAACCACGGTTCCCGAAAAAGGCCAACCCCCGCTTTGCGGGGAAAAATGGCCTCTAAAGGTGGTTATATATATATATACTCACCAACAAAACACACCAGATCATTCATACATACACACACATACACACCCATATACACACCCATACACACACACACACACACACAACACCAACCAACCAACCAACCAACCAACCAACCAACCAACCAACCACCTACCCTAACATCATACACCACTCAACACACAAAAACACACTCATGCAAAAATTAATTCATGCAAAATACACACACCCTCACCCACTCACTGATATGCACAAAATAAGAAATAATAATGGTAACAAAAAAAAAAAAAAAAAAAAAAAAACACAACCAACCTACACCATTCGACGTGCCTCCATAAACTTCCTCCATATCCAAAATGAGCTTTTCAAGGCAACCTGGGCCACCTTGTCACACATCCTCCTTCTTTCTGTCCCACACACTCCCAGCCTAGCAAGAAATGCAGAAAAGGAATTGCCAATATACCCTCTACACCCCACCTCAAATGGCTGACACGAAACTCGCCAACCCTTCTCCCGGCACTCTGCCTCCAGCTCACTGTACTTTCCTCTCTTTCTCTCGTGCACCTCCTCCATGTTCTCTTCCCAAGATACCGACAATTCCCCTAAGATGACCTGTCTTGTTGCACCTGACCAAATGACAATGTCAGGCCGCAACCTTGTCAAACAGATCTCCTCCGGGAATACCAATTGTGGCTTTAGGTCTGCCACCACCTGCCAATCACAAGCATCTGACAGCCCTCTTGCTTTCCACCTCCTCCTCTTTCCACCTCTTACCACTTGACCCTCTTTGACAAACCACACTTCTTCCCCATCAGTCTCCTTCTCCACTCTTCTTTCTCTCGACCTCAACACCTCTTGTTGCACCATCTGCACCACCACCACCAGCACCTGATCATGTCGCCACCTGTATTGTCCTGCTGCCAATGCTACTGACCATGCACTCAGTGCATGCTGCACTGTTCCCACACCACCACACAAATAACATCTCTCCTCCTGTATATATATATATATATATATATATATATATATATATGTCAAGAAACAACTCTTGGCTCTTAAAAGAAGTTCCACCAACAGCCTGAGAATGACGATCTTTATTAATACCAACTTATACAGATCCGGAGGAAGCGAACATCTACAGCACGACTTGCCCTCATGCCACGTTCAGCCCTTCCTCAAAATGCAAAGATTCACAGTTCACTTAAATAGGAACACGATTATCAGAAAATCTCCGAGAGAACAAAGGAACTGGCGAGAGTTCCTCCCACCGTTATCCCTAGCCCCCACCGTTATCCGCTCTGTCATTCGGGGGAGTGCAGCACGCACCTTATCATTCGGACCAGATGTAGTTTAAAAGCTCCGAGGTGACAGAAAATGTAACTCACAGAGAGAAGAGTGCATGCTTGGCCCAGATAAGACCATTATTCAAAGGTTTATGTATACAATCCGAGCATTTTACATGAAACTACACATTCCACGCGCGTATAAACGTCCGCCAGCCCGCGGCTCGAGGCGCCATCTGCGGACCGAATGGAGAGAGTTTATGACCGGGCTTATCTTGCATCAAGAGGGCACACGGAGGACGAGCCATCCGTCCAGCACGAAATGCATCGAGTACTTTCCCATTTATACTAAAGAGGAGCGGAAAGCCCTTTATTCACTTATGAAAATAGCATATAAGCAACATTAAAATCATAACATATTATTCTACCGACGTCTTATACAGAACTTTAAGCAATAACGAATCTACGACTTGACATTCCTTCCTCTTGTCTCGTCGAGACAAAGTATCTCAAGAGACAACGTGCCACATCGGGCTTTATTGAAAAATAATTGTGTAATGCGGGTATCTCCCAAGGGCATACCGTGCGCCCATAGCGCCTCGCCCGTGCATTTGGCGAACGTGTCGTGTGGTGCGTGCTTGGAGCCTGAGGGCTCAGAACATGAAAGTCCATTAACGTTTCGGATCCACAACGAAGGCGTCTGGTCCAGATGAGGTTCTGCTCCGCCAGGGGGCCCATCACCTCCCCTGCGGAACTTGCTCCCCCCACCCTTTGCAGACTCAGTCCTTGCAGATCTTCGAAGTTAATCAACGATCATGCCCATGAGGTCCCTCACGTGCTGCTGTTCTGGGGAATACATAATATTGTCAGTATCTTGTGTCTCAATTTCCTGGTCAGGGTACAGAGCGTAAAATCCGATTCACTTGAAGCATTTGAACTTAATACATATGAAGCAAAGAGAGGAACTTCCTTTATGTCAAAGTCTCCCTTGGGCGCCTGGTCGGCTTGCGGGTCTAGGATATCCACGTCGGGTCCCTCGACCGCCAGGCCCAGCGTCGCAATCAGATCCATAGTTGGGTCGAAAGGGGGCGTGCAGCTGTCAGCTTGTAATACATAAGCAGCGTTAGCCAGTACACGCAAGGGGTTTATAGCACAAGTATCACAGTCATCACATACACCGTTACAGGCAGCAGCCAGTTCCCACATGGGATCCACACAAGTATCACAGTCGTCACAAAATTCAATACAATTTTCTGGAGCGCTGGTCGCAACTGCCTTGTTGAAGGACCCATTCAGGTCGACGGCCTCTGTGGTCAGAACCATAGTCGTTGTCGGCGGCTTCTTCACTTTCCATCCTGTAAAATACTTTCTCATACAGAGGAGGACTAGAGATTTCATTAGTGCCCCCCAAATTACTACCCCAAGTATCACAGCCAGTGCGGTCAATAACCACTTCACTATGGTGCCCGTCCATCCCCGGAACCAGTCAGTGAGCCAGCTAAATTTATAAGAATTCTCGCGCGCGATCCGATCGATCGTCAGGGCGTGGCTAGTTTCCCTTAGTCTCACTATTGCGGCTGACACTCCTTCAGATGGATCGGGTATGTAAGTGCAACATTTTCCCTCTATAATTCCGCATACCCCTCCTTTCTCTGCCAAGAGCATGTCCAAAGCCACCCGATTCTGCATCACCATTGTACGCATGTGAATCACCGTATCCAATAGTATGTCATGAGCCGTAGCGGTGTCGTTTGCCACCTTTTCTAGGGCCAAAGCCAATTTATCTATCCGGAAACTATCCATGACTGTGCCCGCTCCTGGGAAGAAGAAACCAAACACCTTTTCCCATAGGCTCCCGTGTAGTTTAGTGGTTCCATCTTCGTTCATGACTGACCTCTTATAACGCCTGTCCAAGGACTTTGGGTCTAGCTCATCCAGTATCTCAACGTCAGGAAGGACTGAACCCAGATAACATGTGCCCCCCCAATTATTTGGTAAATAGGGGTAAGCCTTGTCGCCGCATATAAACATTGTCCCATGGGGTGGGACCAGGTGGGTGGATAAGCACCGGAGTCCCTTTACCACCCCATTAATCCTACTAACCCCCCTAGAGAATGTTATAGCCGTTATGTTGTGGTTGTGTTTATCTTGCAGTACTATTCGTAATGTAATCCCTGAGCTCCCTTGTCCCAGCTTCCCGGGGAGAGTGTAGGCGCATTCTGATTCTCCCATACGCAAGTGGCCGGAACCCTGGAGGCAGACCCTCCCTTTCTGTGGTTTGACCCAGACGGGGGCAGGCCTCTCGGCCACATGGGCAATCATTGACGGGCGATAATTAAATTGTCGATTGCAACTCTTGCCGTTGTCAACCCCTTCTCTTTCCAGCGTGGTGACTAAACATGGGGAATCGATAGGTTGTGAGCAGAGGTCATTGAGGGACAGAGGTAGCACTATCATGTGTATTCCTGTGGTGCCTGCTTGGGGAAAGTGCATGCACGACCAGCAGTGTGTCCTATTTTGAATTGTTGCCACCTCCCTGGCCACTTTCCAATATGTGTTTTCCCCCCTCTTTGGGGCCTTATCCTGAGGGTGTGGCGTGAGTATGTATTCGATGCATGGTGTGTGTTTAGTTTCGCCACTGGCCGCTCCTGGGGTCCAGACGCTGCACCGGACCTGCATAGTCATGCCTTTCTCTAGGCGCGTGCGTGTTTGTAGCTTAAAATCAGGGGTTCCCCATTTGTATCCTGGTTGGGCCAAGGTCTCAATGCTAGCTTGCCCGTTTTCCCGGAACTCTCGTTGCTTTTGTAGTACAATGCCAACGCGTCCAGGCCCTGCCGACAGTGCTAGCCATTTTACGCTTACCCAATTTGTGTGCAGGGCTTTCTGTTCGAAACATGGTAGTGATACTCTTTGTCCCCATGTTACGGTGAGGTGTCGGGTTTCGTTTTCGCATCTATTGGAATCGGAGCTTCCCCTAGCTGCTGTCGCTATCAATAGTATCGTACCTATGATTAGGCCCATCCTTACTGTGGTTGCTGTGGTGTAGTGTCTGGTGCTTGTATGGCCAACTTACAGTGCGTGGCGTGGATCCACGAGGTCTTGCCCTCGCAAAAGACTGCCGTTGGTGTAGTCAGCAACACCTGGACTGGTCCCTTCCACCTTGGTTCCAAGGCGTTCTTGCAGGTGAAGTGCTCCACGAACACCTGGTCTTTTTCCTCTGGTGGAACACCTGGTCCACAAGCCTCCTGGGAACACCTGGTCTACAGGTCTCCAATTCATAGATTCAATTCATTCAATTCATAGTTTCATAGAACACCTTGTCTCCAATTTCCTAATCCACTTTTTCCAAGTGGATCCAATTTTATCCAATATTCAATTTTAAATTCAATCCCATTTGATCCAGTCCAATTCAAATTAAATTCAATCCATCTCTCAGCATCCCATTACCTGTTTCCAACATCAATAAAAATAAAATTATAAAATAATAAAAATCAATCATCTCAAATCTCAAATCAAATCAAAAAATCAATCAAAGTCATAAAAATCAATAAAATAATAAAAATAAACGAAAATTACTTCAGCTAGAGTTTCAACTAGAATTAACACAAACAAACCACCATTAACCTCCATTAACACAAACAAACCACCATTAACCTCCATGAACCTCCCCCTATTATTTATTTATTTTCACGAATAAACAAATAATAGAAATAACCTGGTCTAATTCCAATTCCAATTATGGTCCGTTCTGGTGTCTGGTCACACACAATGTTTTCCTCACCCACTGTGATTCGCTCAAAATAGATTCTCACTGTTATGTCTGAAATTCGTCTCATGAAAACCCACTCAAGAGTCCGGTGTAACAGACAGACAAACACATAGACACGCCGAAGACCCCAGGGTACCCATCAAACTAGCTTGTCCCCAGATCCACAACACAGCGAAACATGTAACTTTACTAAAATAATCACTTACTCATAACTAATACTCATAATAACTCATAATTACTTATGTAATTACTCATGCCAATACTTACTCAAAATAATGTAATATCCCAATCTTCACCCCTTATGCAAATCGAAGCACCCCGGACAATCCACAACCAATATCAACCACTGTAGCCGCCTTCCCGACTCCAGGCAGCCACACACAGCCACATACATCTCCACCCACGTCACACAAGACAACAGCCAACGAGTGTGTCCACCACACAGAAACCTTTGGCAATGCAACAACCGAACTCCCAGACAACCAACAACCAAAACCCAATCCATCTCCATGGCTCATCAAGCAGTTCCGACTTAATCCAGCTTCACATACCGATTTCCCCAAAAACTCGTGAAACTTCACCCCCATTCTGGAAAAACCCTGGACTAAACCCTGACACCCTAAATAACTTCAGACCCATCTCCAACCTACCCTTTCTGTCAAAAGTTTTGGAACGTGCTGTGGCCACTCAACTCAAACATCACCACTCTGCCAATAACCTGTATGAAACATCCCAATCCGGATTCTGCTCCAGCCACAGTACTGAAACTGCTCTCCTCAAAATCACCAGCGACCTTTTCTCTCCTCTGATGCCGGCAACCTCAACATTTTCATCCTCCTCACCTCAACGCCTCCTTTGACATCATCAATCACACCATCCTCCTCACCCTGTTTAGACCAGCTTGTGCCTATTAAACCCAAATCAGTTCACTCCCAAGCCTACAAGGACCACCTACAGCACTACAAAGATGCCCTCTACTCCGCCTACTACTCTCAAATTATCCACTCTGGCTCCGGAATCCCAAAAGCACTCTTCTCTACAATAAACAAACTAAATAAACAAATAAATAAACAAACTTTACAACGTGAACAAACTCCTCAGCGCCCTGGATACCACCACCTGTCATTCAGAGTAGACAACAGCATCTCCTTTCTGGCTTTCAGCATCTCCTTTCTCCTTTCTGGCATCCAAATAAAATTCTGGCTTCAAATCAACTTCCTCGAACTTAACTATGATAAATCTAAATTAATCTTCGTTTGCCCAAAACCACTCACCAAATCCACCCATAACTTTGCCCCCAACATCGATGGTTTCCCAGTATCCACCTTCCCTCACATCCGGAATCTTGGCATCATCATTGACCAAAACCCTCTCCTTTGAAAAATACACTAAACAGATCATAAAGACAGCCTTCTTTCACCTTAAAACATCGCCCGTCTCTGTCCATCCCTTTCCTTTCTGGTTCAAGATTACTCATTTTATTCAATTAATTGGAGCACGATGCATTTTTTTTATGAATTGTGATAAACTGATCATTTGAACACAAATTGAACAAAATTAATCGAACAAAACACTTCCATTAACTCGACATTCTTTTCACAGCACAAAGTTCACTTGAACATCCCTTTCCTGGATACTCCCTCTTTATTTTTATTTTTATTTTTTACAATAAAAATAACCTAGTTTTATCATCACATTTACAATTTTCATATTTCCACTCTCACCAGTGAATACAAATGGCACCGGTATGTAGATGTCACACGTTATCAAACTGTATGGTGTTGGGATATATATCATCCACTGGATCGTAATTTCAACCATGCTTCTCCACTTGCAACCCAAATATTTTCCATGAAATAAATAAAATGAATTTTATGAATCTTCTCATTATTCGAAAGTTTACAAAATGTCCCAAATCTGTATATTATTTTCTACTGTGGTTATATTAAACCATTATTTTACAAAATCCAACTTTCAATAAACTGAAAATTGCTTTGCTGGACCCATGCAAGATTCATCACAAATTTTGCAAACTTCCCAAAGACATATCTTTCATTGCTTTTGAATTTGTGAACACACACGTGTCGTACTTCCACTCCATGTCAGGAACCATTTAGAATGGTGAAAATGAATTTCATAATAGACTTACCTCAGCCTCAAAAAGTATTTCCTACAATTTTCACGATTTAGAGGTCGAAATAGCAAACCAGTCCCTTTTGGGGCTAAAACTATCCTCAAATTCATTACATTTATACCCTCATACTGTAAACCCAACCAGAATTTGTACATTTCCAGATCAACTCAAATCAAGAAATCAACACAAATCCTTATTACCTCCAATCAACTCAAAATTAAATCAAACAATTCAAAACCAGATCGGATCAGCGATCAGAAATCACTTTCCAATCAACACATTCCAAACAACAATTCATTCAAAGCCACAATTATTTCAACACCAATGTACCAGATAAATCATACCAGATAAATCAACTCAGGGAAAATGCAATTTACCATGCACACAACACGATTTTATGCCCTTTAGCAGTTCACTGACACCAAGTCCAGCTCGATATCAGCAACCAAGCTTAAAAACACAACTCTCACCTTACTGTGACAAATAAGCAACCAACCTACTTCACACTAAAACAAATAACTTTTCATCACCCCTTTCTTCTCCACCGCCTCTTACACTTAAACAGATCACAATTACTCACTCATACACTGTTGCACATCATGAAATCCCAGTAGGTTGTTCTTCAATCCCAACCATCATGTGATTGTCGACGTCTCCATTTATTTCGTTCCTCATGGGGTTGGTGTTTTATGGCCTTTACCTCCTACCCAATCACACTGCACATCATTCCCCGTCCTTGATGGATAATTTTACATCCAGATGGGCACAGCATCCCATTTTTTTTTTTTTTTTTTTTTTTTTTTTGCATCCAAAACCTCCCCAAAACCCCTGAAACAAGCCCCTGGACTCCTTGCAGGCTGGACCAAAACCCCTGGACGAGGTTGCATCCCAGTACTGACTCTGCTGCCTTCTTGCAAACCACTTCAACTCCATGAATTTTACATGTTTCGTGAACAGAACAAAGCACTCTGTAATCGTCAGATTGAAACTGCCCCAAACCCGTCCATATAAACTCCATTGTTGTCCTGTCCATCTCTCTGTGTTACATCTACCTTTCCCTGATTCATTGACCTTATATCCCATCCCAGGTCCAAATTTGTGACCATTTGAGAAGCCCAGGGTTCGATTCTCAGTTCTGGCAACTTCAGCGACTGAATTTCCTTGTGGGTTTAATTCATTCCCACGAGTACCTGGGCCCAGTACTTGCCTTCATGGAACAATGACGCCTGAGCACTCAATTAGCCCTCCCAGTACCAAAGACTTACAATCAGACCGACAGACAGACAAATAACAGAGGCATGTCGCCAGCCTCCGCACAGGACATCACCTTTCCAGGCAGGCACAATATAATCCACAGTATCGAAATGCCAACTTCTATCCGGAGCCTCGCAAAGCCAAAAATCGGGCATGTTCACTGCATTTCACTGCATTTCAACCTCCAACCACACGGGGTGTTCCACCCTGCGCCTGCTCCACCATGCAACCCGATCTGTACTTGGTGCGCCCGGCGCCCCCTATAATCAGCGAGTTATAATAACCACAATATACCTACTTGATGTACCAATATACCAATATACAGCACCCACCTCTTGATACCACAACTTAATCCATGTTACTTGCATCTCTTCATCCTCCCAAATATCCTCCATTTACCATGACTATCCCCATTGCTCGATCACACACGTCACTGTGCTCGGCCCGGTTAAATTAAATTCAAGCGTACTGTACCTGACGCTTCCGGTCGGCACCGGAAGTCTGTTTATTTATTGAGTCCCCTGAATCGGGACATCAACGACGATTACAACAACAAAAAAATAAAAGAACTCGATATTCTCTGTTCACTAATTACGTACATGATTTCGGTTTAACCCACAATATAATGTCCCGATATTCTCTGTTCACTAATTACGTACATGATTTCAGTTTATATCCTGCCGTTAAAGCAACCTCCAGTAGACTGACAGCCTGTCGTTCTTCCAAGGTTAGTGAATTATCTCCGACCTCTTTCCCTTACAAATCTCGAACAAAGGTCAAATGAACTTTAAAAGGTCAAACTTCAAACGGAGAAAGGTGGTACCAGTTTTCATTCCACAACTAATACAAGTCCGGCGACATTCCCGTTCCTTGCAAGAACTCCACATCCAGACAGGCAAACGACCACTATCGTCCGGGTTCGGTTGCGAGAGGACGCTGGCGTTGCATATTCGCCGCTTCTCCGACTGGATGGATGTACAGGGTCTGCTTCTACTTTTCTGACCTGACATCTCACACCTGTCCTGCCTTTTCACACCCGCACGTGCCGCGTGTTCTCCGGCTGGATAACGGAATCTGCTTTTGATGGTACGGAATACGGAATCGAAAGGCCCGCTCCCGTTGTTTGTGGCCGTGGCCTTGTTTGCCGGTGGCCTTGTGGTCTTGGTGGCCTTGTGGCCTTGTTTGCCGCTGTGGTCTTGATTAGCGGCTGCAGTCGTTTGCCGCTGCGTTTGCCGCTTTGCCTCCTCGACCTTGGCCTCGTACTCGTCCCTTCGCTCCTGCCTGGCATGGCTCTGAAGTACTCCGCCGCAAGGCTTCTTCTGCTCAATACCCGCTCCACCCCATCATGCATCTCTGCCATCAAATCAAATGGACTCCTCCGACGACCCAGGTACATTCACCGTGGCTCCGGTCGCAAGTTTGTTTATTTGCAATCAGGTCACTCCATCCCCGTCCTCTGGTCGGCTCAGCGCACTCTCACTCTTCGTCCCAGCGCACCTGGTCACAGCAACCCACACGATCGCACCTCTTGCCTACGAACCCTGGCTAAATCACCTGAATTCATCCCTGCTGTTCAAAACAACATCAAGCTCACCCTGTTCAACACCCGGTCCCTCAACAATAAATGCCTCATCCTGAACGAATACATCCTGGATAACAAACTGGACTTTCTCTGTCTCACCGAAACCTGGCAACAACCTCTGGACTACTACACACTCAACCTCACCACACCCAATGGATATTCCTACGTCAATAAACCACGCTCGGAGGGCCGAGGTGGTGGAATTGCCGTTATCCACCGTCAAGACATCAAGACCAACCTCATCTCCATCTCATCTGCTCCATCATTTGAACACCTGGCTTTAAAACTCTCTGGTCACACGCAGTCAGTCATGGCTGTCGTCTACCGCCCTCCCAAACCACACCCATCATTCCTGTCTGACTTCTCCTACTTTCTGACCCAGCTATGTTCCCTCTCCCCCTCAATCCTCCTCCTTGGTGATTTCAATATCCACATGGACTCCACTGACTCCACAATAACCACTGACTTCACTGATTTACTCACCTGCTTTAACCTCACTCAACATGTCGACTTTCCTACCCATATCCGTGGTCACATTTTGGACCTTGTCTGCTCCACTGGATTAAATTTGCACCATCTCTATGGCTCCGACCTCACCCTCTCTGACCACTTAGCCATCACTCTGACCATCAACATCCCCGCCCCAACACCAAGGCATTATCGCACAATCAACTTCCGTAAGCTAAACGCTCTTTCACCTACCTCATTCTCATCCACCCTCTCTGAAAAAATGTCCACTTCTCCCTTCATTGACCTCCACACCCCTTCCGACCTCACTGACTACTACAACCACACTCTCTCCTCCTGCCTTGACCAGCTTGCGCCTGTAAAAACCAAAACAGTTTCTTTCACCCATTCTGCTCCCTGGTTTACCCCTGAACTCCACCTGATGAAAACTCGTGCTCGCCAACTTGAAAGACTCCGCAATAAAACGGGTCTCACAGTTCACTCCCAAGCCTACAAGGACCACATACAACACTACAAAGATGCCCTCTCCCGCGCCCGCTCTGCCTACTACTCTCAAATTATCCACTCTGGCTCCGGAAACCCAAAAGCACTCTTCTCGACAATAAACAAACTCCTCCGCCCCCTGAACACCACCACCCAGTCATTCACAGTAGACAACTGCATCTCCTTCCTCTCTTTCTTCCAACGCAAAATTGACAACATCTACAACAGCTTGACCACCGCCGCACCCGCTCCCCCTCCAACCACCTGCCCCCCCTTGTCCTGCCATCCCCTGTCTCGGTTCTCCCCAATCTCTCCTACTGACCTCTCTGAACTTCTCATAGGAATGAAAACTGCCACCTGCACTCTTGACCCCATCCCCTCCAGCTTTGTCAAAGCCTCCCTCCCTGCTCTCTCTCCACTTATCATTGCAACAATAAACTCCTCCCTGTCTACAGGCATCGTCCCACCTTCCCTCAAAATTGCTGCTGTTACCCCCATTCTAAAAAAACCTGGTCTAAACCCTGACACCCTAAACAACTTCAGACCCATCTCCAACCTACCCTTTCTGTCAAAAGTTTTGGAACGCGCTGTAGCCACTCAACTCAAACATCATCTCTCTGCCAATAACTTGTATGAAACATTCCAATCCGGATTCCGCTCCAACCACAGTACTGAAACTGCTCTCCTCAAAATCACCAACGACCTTCTCCTCTCCTCTGACGCTGGCAACCTCAACATTCTCGTCCTCCTCGACCTCAGCGCTGCCTTTGACACCATCGATCACACTATCCTCCTCACCCGACTTGAATCCACCTTTAACGTCACCGGCACTGCCCTCTCTTGGATTAAATCATACCTCTCTGACAGATGCCAGTTCATCTCCATCAATAACTGCAAATCCCCCACTGCTCCCCTCCCCCAAGGTGTCCCCCAAGGTTCAGTTCTTGGCCCCCTCCTCTTCATCCTTTACCTGTCCCCGCTCGGTCACTTAATCCGCCGTCATGGTCTCCAATTCCACTGCTTCGCCGATGACATCCAGCTTTTCATCTCCACCAAGTCCGTCTCCACCGACACCCACTCTATCCTGACAAACTGCATCACTGAAATAAAATCCTGGCTTCAAATCAACTTCCTCAAGCTTAACTGTGATAAATCTGAAATAATCATCATTGGCCCAAAAACGCTCACAAAATCCACCCATAACTTTGCCCTCAACATCGACGGTATCCCAGTATCCACCTCCCCTCACATCCGGAATCTTGGCGTCATCTTTGACCAAACCCTTTCCTTCGACAAATACACTAAACAGATCACAAAGTCAGCCTTCTTTCACCTGAAAAACATTGCCCGTCTCCGCTCATCCCTCTCCTCCACGGCTGCAGAAACCCTCATCCACGCCTTCATCACCTCCCGTCTGGACTACTGCAATAGCCTCCTCTATGGTTCACCCTCAAAAATCACCAATAAACTCCAATACATTCAGAACTCCGCTGCCCGTCTACTCACTCATTCCCGGACCCGTGACCACATCACCCCCGTCCTTTACAAGCTTCACTGGCTCCCCATCCCCCAGAGAATCCAGTACAAAATCCTCCTCCTGACATACAAAGCCCTCCATAACCTGGCCCCATCCTACCTGGCTGACCTCCTCTCCAGACACACTCCCACCCGCAACCTCCGCTCTGCTGGTACCAACCTCCTGACCCCCTCCATCCGGACCAAATTCAGATCCTGGGGGGACAGGGCCTTCTCCATCGCTGCTCCCACCCTCTGGAACTCACTACCTCACACCATCAGAGACTCCTCCTCACTCACCACATTCAAAACATCACTAAAGACCCACCTGTTCAACGCTGCATTCAACATTCAACCCACAGCATTTAACCCCTGACTATCTCTTCTCCTTCTCCCTCCTTTTGCTTTAAATATTTCCCTATTGATTCTTGTCTTGTCTTTTTGATTCTTGTCTTATATATATATGCCGTATATCGCTGCTGTTTGTTTTCTTGATTCTTGTCTTTTTGCAATTGTTGTTTTCATGTATTGTTATGCATTATGTTTTCCACTCTGTCAAAGCGCCTTTGGGCTTCTGGAAAAGCGCTATACAAAATAAATGAATTATTATTATTATTATTATCGTGGCTCCACATCGCAAAATGCTAGCTTCTACGAATCCAACAACCGTATAACTCCACAGACAGACAAACACAACCACATCCTCCTCGCGCCCACACCTTGGCACAAGCCACACCACATACCGACAGTTGAAACCTCGACCGTCCTCCTTCCTCGGATAAGCGTTATGTTGAAAACGTGACATTTCTGCTCGAATTATTGAATTTCCAATACTCTCCCTGCAGCGCCCGTGAGGCAGCTTGTCTCACATTATCTGCCCCCAGACCCATATGCACTTTAATAACTTAACCTTATCAGCATCGCTCGCCAGCAAACCCTTTGTCCGGCGCATCGATCAACACAAATGCATCGATGCACCTTCCAGCCGCCACTCCGCACCTTGATCTTGCAACAATATATATATTTCATCTGCTCACTGCTCTAGACAACCTAATCTACCTCAATCAGAGATCTCTCTGAATCTCATCATTCGCACTGTACCTTACTTACTGTATGAACAAGACTTCCTGTGACATTGCATGGCATGTATGTCGCAAGCGCCCACTATTCTGACATGGCTCATGACTCATGTCTGATTCTGACATGAACGTCTGACATGAACGTCCGACATCCAGCAAAGTCGAAATGACCCACAATGCATTTGGGCACACATCCTCCGAGCAACCTCATACAGCACACCCGTGACTCGCGGCTCGCTCGGCTCCTGCCCGAACGCACAATAACTCTACCCAAACTTCCACGGAGCCGCACGGCGGAAACACAGGTTTGTACCACACTTTAATTAAACGAACATCGCCAGGATTCTCGGATAGACGTTAATTTCACAACACACACGACAAAAATCCGATTTAAATTCAGAGATCGCCGATCGGCCTGGCACAACCAACTTCAACGCGACGACGCCACGCCGCCCTCCGTCCTGGCGCGCACCCTCGTGCCTCCACACGAATCCCAACACTAGACTGCACGCCGCTCTATTCGCGTTCACGGCGGGGTTTACCTCACGTTGGGACATGCAGTCGGCTGTCATAACATTGAGCTGTCATAACAAATCTACGACCTGACATGTAGTGAGCTGTCAGAACATTGAGCTGTCAGAACTCATCCCTAGCTCGTAAACATCGCAAAAAAACAGGATCTCTGACGCTTGACCTCTCTGACCCAAAATGCACTATATGACATCATCATCCTAAAGGTGAGCTGCCTCAGGGATATAGGCCTACCCCACACATACAATACACAATATCTGCCATTGAATGAACTCTTCAATTCAAGTCAAACACACATTTCGATTCTAATTCTGAATTTAGTTCAACAAAGTCCAAATTTCTGCCCGACTGCCGCTCGAAAGGCAAAGGCAGCCCATCTTGTAACCATCTCCAAGAAACCACTTCTTATCAACGTTCCTCCGAGTGCTTTCCTGACCCGATCTACATCAAATCGCTCCCAAACACTCCCAAACAACTGAAAATCCGGACTCAGTCAAGGACCTCACCTGGTCCCTCGGATAGACGCTAGAATCGACATTCCCGGCCTGAATTTCCCGCACATCAAGCAGACCACTTACAAAGCTTCACACCAAAACCCTCTGCTTTGCATACGTCATACAGACAAATACATTGGCCAGATACACACGTCAATTAATATCCCAATATACATTCATTCCTCATTCATATACCAGTGAGTCTCCCAGACTTCGCGCGAAAATCAGATCGACTCAAATCATGCCTTTCTCCAGCCACTCCCATGTACAATCTTTGCTCATTCATGTTACGTCTCTCATTCAAGGAAAAGGATTTTCTCTTGGGACGGGTTGGACGGGGTGGGTTGAGGTAAAAAAAGGAAGGCAGGGCGGGGGGTGTTGGGGTGTTGCCTAGAGCCCCGGGACTGAGCTCAGGTCTTGGGGGGGGGGGTGGGGGGTCCTTTTGCACGGCCCAATTCTGCGGCTGTGGAGGGGGCCCTTGTATGTTCCAGTTTTGGGGAGGGGGCCCTTGTGGGTTCCAAATTTTTGGGGAGGGGGCCCTTATGGGTTCCTGGACAGGTATTTGCAACATGTCGTCCTTTACATCGGCCTTCTTATCGTCGCCCATGTCCCACTGCTCGGCCGCTTCATCTAATTGGTCGGTTGGCCTCAGTGCGGTGTATACCCCGGCCAACAACAGGTCGACCAGGGCCCCCCAATCGTCGAGGGTCTGGGCCGGGGTTGGTGCTACATTCGGCCAGCGTGCGTGTACTTTGGCCTGGTCCCACACCCGCGCGGGCAATACAGCCTTTCCCATGTGGCAGACGTCCCGCCAATCTGCGCCTGTATTTTGTATCCACAAACGCATAAGTTCCGGTATGTGACCGGGCTGTTCAGCCAGCAAGGTTCTCACCCGCTCCTGCATAGACGCCAAATCTGGTTCTTTCAAATGGTTTTTTTAAAGGGACACATCTCGATTGTAGGCTGTGGGTTCTCCGATTCCGTGAGCCCTTCCACTGAGGGGTACAATACAATACTCCTAGCCCTTCTGGGGCCGCGAACCCGCTGTCCGCCCCACTAATTTCTTGTCCTCTAAAAGGGTTGCCCGGGCTAAGGTGAACCTGAGGGGCGGCTGGTCTAGTTTTCTGGGGGTCTAACCCCTGGGGGAACAGGGGCGGGGGTGGGAGAGGTGGCGCCTGTGGCCCGGGGACAGGGCTCAGGGCTTGGGGGGGTGGGGGGTCTTGGTCTGGCATCTGGTCCAGCGGCATCAATCGCTGATTTACTTGCTTAACTGCTTACTTACTTGTCCTCTGTCTGGTGTAGCTTCAATAACCATAGCTGCAATGCTTAAAATTTCAATATTTCAAAAACCATTCCTGTCTTTCCTACCTGTGGTCACCTGGCCTCTTTTCCTGTGAGCCTATTTATTTTCTCTTGTTCACCAGATCCTGGCCTGTTTCTATCTGGACCTCTGTTGCTTGCTTCCTTCTGTCCGGCCTACCTGGTACCTGCGCGTTATCCTTTTACTGGCCATGTTCTTATGGCCCTCTAAGTTAGCCACAGCCCTTCGTTCCCTGGCATGCAATGGCATACCCCATCTTGTCTCTGGGCTGTTCCTTCCTGGAAAGATCTTGGCTTCAACCTATATGGCTGTCCGACCTCACTTTCCCCTCCTGGTGCTAACTGTAACTTTAAGCTTACTGTTAAATCCTTACTGGTATCCTGCGCAAAATCTATCCTTAGCTTTACCCTTAATGTTTATCCTGGCTTTAACAAAGACACGTCATTCTGTTTACCTTTTCTGTCCGGAGTGCAGGCAATACAGGTGACAGGGGAGACGAACTGTGCCTGTTCGAGGAGGGGGGTACGAATTTGGATTGCCCTCTGATAAAAAAACAATGCTCACCTTAAACGAATCAGCGTACCGGCGTCCCGGCCTCAGGCAGCCCCCCTCGGATCGTTCAGGATTCGCCTCGACTGTCACTGCCTTGCTGCACCCCACTCCTGGTACCAATTTGTCAAGAAACAACTCTTGGCTCTTAAAAGAAGTTCCACCAACAGCCTGAGAATGACGATCTTTATTAATACCAACTTATACAGATCCGGAGGAAGCGAACATCTACAGCACGACTTGCCCTCATGCCACGTTCAGCCCTTCCTCAAAATGCAAAGATTCACAGTTCACTTAAATAGGAACACGATTATCAGAAAATCTCCGAGAGAACAAAGGAACTGGCGAGAGTTCCTCCCACCGTTATCCCTAGCCCCCACCGTTATCCGCTCTGTCATTCGGGGGAGTGCAGCACGCACCTTATCATTCGGACCAGATGTAGTTTCAAAGCTCCGAGGTGACAGAAAATGTAACTCACAGAGAGAAGAGTGCATGCTTGGCCCAGATAAGACCATTATTCAAAGGTTTATGTATACAATCCGAGCATTTTACATGAAACTACACATTCCACGCGCGTATAAACGTCCGCCAGCCCGCGGCTCGAGGCGCCATCTGCGGACCGAATGGAGAGAGTTTATGACCGGGCTTATCTTGCATCAAGAGGGCACACGGAGGACGAGCCATCCGTCCAGCACGAAATGCATCGAGTACTTTCCCATTTATACTAAAGAGGAGCGGAAAGCCCTTTATTCACTTATGAAAATAGCATATAAGCAACATTAAAATCATAACATATTATTCGACCGACGTCTTATACAGAACTTTAAGCAATAACGAATCTACGACTTGACATATATATATATATATATATATATATATATATATATATATATATATATATATATATATATATATATATATATATATATATATATATATATATATATATATATATATATATATATATATATACAGTGCAACCTTGACTTACGAGTTTAATTCGTTCTGTGACCGAGCTCGTAACTCAATTTGCTCGTTTCTCAAATCAAATTTCCCCATTGAAATGCTATTAATCCGTTCCAGCCCGCCAAAAACCACACCAATTTTTTTTTAAATATACAGTATATATAAAAATATCTCGCGCTTTATATTTCACCTGTATGCAGCATACAAGTTGGCAGGATGGCCTGGACTGTAGGTACGCACACTTGACTGTAAACTGTCCAGCCTGGGTTTGAATCCCGACCCAGCTATAACCTGTCATGTCGGTGTTTCACAGGCAGGGTGATTCATCAATGTGTGTACCGCTAAAATGGGCGCCCCGTTTGCGTCCCATTAGTTGTTGGATGTTAAGGATCTCACCGTGTTTTCCACAAAGAGAAGAGCTATCGCCGGCACTCTGAACAAGTTGTGGCCTGGCATGCTCTTCTCCTCTGCCGTTATATACGTCCTCCTCGGCATCTTTTTCCAGAAGAGCCCTGTCTCGTCACAGTTGAAGATTTGCTGGGGGATGTATCGTTCGGCTTCTATCAGTTCGGCAAAAGTTGTAATAAAATCTTCAGCTGCCTTCACATCCGCCTCACCAAGTCGACAACACGCACACCTCGCTCATGTTTTTCGACGATTGCGTGTTTTATATCCAAGCACATCATCCTCTTCTTCTTCTCAGTACTGCCCTTGGCACTCAATTTCTTAGGACCCATGGTTAAAACTAAGAAATTTTCCAAAATAACCAAAATGCGAAAACAAAACAGCAGCGATATACGGCAGAAATGCTTGCACGGCAAGATAACCACGTGACCGGAACCCACCTGGTGGCGGGTGGCGTTAGCTCCAAAATAACCAAAATGCGAAAACAAAACAGCAGCGATATACGGCAGAAATGCTTGCACGGCAAGATAACCACGTGACCGGAACCCACCTGGTGGCGGGTGGCGTTAGCTCCAAAATAACCAAAATGCGAAAACAAAACAGCAGCGATATACGGCAGAAATGCTTGCACGGCAAGATAACCACGTGACCGGAACCCACCTGGTGGCGGGTGGCGTAAGCTCGTAACTCAAATCTCGGCTCGCATCTCAAAGCAATAAACCGCCCGAGCGAAGGCTCGTATCTCGGAAAACTCGTAAGTTGGTGCACTCGTAAGTCAAGGTTCCACTGTGTATGTATATATATATATATATATATATATATATATATATATATATATATATATATATATATATATATATATATATATATATACAGTATTTACATACTGTGCATTCAGAAAGTATTCAGACCCCTTCACTTTTTTCACATTTTGTTATGTTGCAGCCTTATGCCGAAATCGTTTAAATTCCATTTTTCCCTCATCAATCTCCACTCAATACCCCATAATAAAAACCACCGTTTAGAGGCCATTTTTCAGATACCCCATAATACCCCATAATACCCCATAATGACAAAGAGAAAACAGGATTTTAGAAAGTTTTGCAAATTTATTAAAAAGAAAAAAACTGAAATATTGCATTTACATAAGTATTCATACCCTTTGCTATGACACTTGAAATTTAGCTCAGGTGCCTCCCATTTCTCTTGATCATCTTTGAGATGTTTCTACACCTTGATTGGAGTCCACCGGTGGTAAATTCAATTGATTGGACATGATTTGGAAAGGCACACACCTGTCTATATAAGGTCTCACAGCTGACAATGCAAATCAGAGCAAAAACCAAGCCATGAGGTCGAAGGAACTGCCTGCAGACCTCAGAGACAGGATTGTGTCGAGGCACAGATTTGGGGAAGCCTACAAAAAAAAATTCTGCTGCATTGAAGGTTCCCAAGAGCACAGTGGCTTCCATAATTCTTAAATGGAAGAAGTATGGAACAACCAGGACTCTTCCTTGAGCTGGCCGCCCGGCCAAACTGAGCAATCGGGTGAGGGCCTTGGTAATAGAGGTGACCAAGAACCCGATGGTCACTCTGGCTGAGCTCCAGAGATTCTGTGTGGAGATGGGATAAACTTCCAGAAGCACAACCATCACTGCTCGCGGAGATCTCGCGAGATCTTTGTCGGCGAGGGCACGGTTTTTCGAAGCAGCACACGCTCTCCATACTTTCGAAGTTAAGTAATTGTTCACAATTGTATTTTCGTCGAAACTGTATTTATCTTTCGGTGTGTGTACATATTGTGTGTCCCTTGGAAGATTCTTGGTGTTAATCTTTCATACCTGTATTAAAAATCGTGGGTTATTTCGTGCCGCGTTTTTTGCGGACTAGTGCTTTGTTTCCTACCTTGAGGCTTTTTTTCTCTCAGCGGTCGATTGTGGTCCATTTACTTTCATTCTCAGTTTTTCCAAGTCTTTTCACCCCATACTTCCTTGTTTAAAATCTTTACAAAAAAAAACATTTCCTTCTTTGTTCTTATTCGATGTTCTTATTCAATTATTCGTTGTTCTTATTCATTCGTTCGTTCTTCGACCACGTGTTTCACCCCCATTTCCCCAGATAGTTTTCACTGTTCAATTTAAAAATGTTTAAACTTTCCCCTGAAGTACTGTATTCTGTCGTATATTATAACACCTTTTTCTTCTTCTTCTTTAAAAGGGTGCTTTTGACTTGCTCACCAAATCTATTCATTCCCAAAAAAAATTCCATCTCTTACAGTGCCTCTTTCATACATTCCCGAAACTCACAGGCACTCCACCCCCCCCCCCCCCCCCTCCAACGTCCTTAAACATATCTTTGACTCGAAGGTCACAAGAAACTCATTTTGCAAAAAATGTTCGTTTCCCATTAATCGTACACTTTCTAAAATCCAAACTCACCCGTCACCTCCAAATCTTCCCCAACACCCATCCCTTTCAAATCTCCCCCCTTGCCCCTCCTCTCCAAATCTTCCCCATCACCCATCCCTTTAAAATATCCCCCCTTGCCCCTCTCCTCCAAATCTTCCCCATCACCCATCCCTTTCAAATCTCCCCCCTTGCCCCTTCCCTCCTAAACTGCCCCCGCACACTCCCCTCCAAGACTACCCCTTGCACCTCCCCTCCTAAACTCCCCCTCACCCCTCCCCTCCCCTCCAAATCTCCCCCATCTCCCATCCCTTTCAAATCCCCCCTTTCCCCTTCCCTCCTAAACTCCCCCCTAACCCTACCCTCATAAACTCCGTCCTCGCCCATCCCCTTCAAATCTCACCACCCTCATTTTTTCTCCATTTCCCCCCTCTCACTCCTCCTCCTCAAAGCGCCCTCCCCGCTTCTTCCCCCTTTCAACTCTCACCTCCATCTCCCCAACCTTCTGCCTCGCTCTGCCCCCCTCTCAAATAACACCTCACTGTGCCTCACCCAATCACCATCAAACCTTTTGTCCGCCCCATCCTTCCCTTTCTCCGAGCTATTCTGAAATCTCTGACACACATTCAACAGCTCTCCCTACCTCTTCCACCTCTTCCACATCTGACCCGACTCCTCCCCCACCCCCCTGTTCTGTATCCGATGCTCCCCCCTTCCTCTTCATGAACGGTATGGACCTCAAACATCCGGGGCCTTCGCTCAAACTTGACTGATCTTTCCATACAGGTTGCTTCTGACAAACCAGACTTGATCTGCTGAACAGAAACTTTCCTCCTTCATGATGTCTCTGATTCCTTAGTATCTCTCCCGGGTTACTCCCTCCTCCGGTATGATAGACCTGAGCCTCGTCCTGGAGGTGGGGTTGCTATCTTTATCAAAAACTCTCTTCCTCACTTGCCCTGCACTGCCCTCTCTCCACCTCACCCACAGGAGGACCTCTGGCTACGGCTTCCCCTTCGCTCCCACCTTTTGTTCATATGTGTGTTGTACCGTCCACCAAACAGTGATGACTCCATCTACATCTCGCTGTCTGATAATATGGACCAACTTCTATCTACTCATCCCAACTCTCTCTTCCTCATATGTGGTGATTTCAATTGTCACCGTGCCAGTTGGCTGGGTGTGGGTACCTCTCTCACCAGCCATGGCTCCTCAGCAAAGGACTTCTGCGACTCACTGGGACTGACACAATCTGTCAATTTCCCGACCCGGATCTCAGGCAACGGAGCATCTTATCTTCCAGACTTGGTTATGACTAACTTCCCTGCAAATGTCTGCTGCTCTTCTTCTGCTCCAATTGGCATCAAGTGCTTGTTAAAGTGGACATCTCTCTGACCATTCTCAGAGAGCCTCCTCAGTGCCAACATGTCTGGCATTTCACTCAGGCCAACTGGCACGGTCTTCAAGCAGCCATCAATCATCTGGACTGGTCTCCCACCTCCACCGCCTCTGACATCAACTCATCCTGGGAATTCTTCCAAAGTAAATTGCTCTCTCTCATGCACAGATTGATCCCATCTCGCCTTCAGTTGTCATACCCTTCCTCCCGTCCATGGTACGCAGAATCTTGTGGTGAGGCAGTTGCCCAGAAACAACTTTCCTTCGCCTCCTGGAAAGCAAATCCAACGGAAGGAAATCTCATTTCCTTTCACAAAGCCCGAAACAAATGAGTGTCCACCCTCAGGAGAGCCAGGAAGCACTATCTCTCCACACTCAAGAATGAACTCTCAAACCTGTCTCCTTCCTCCAAATTCTGGTGGCGTCTGGTCAAATCCGATTTCTGGTGTTTGTTCCCCCTCCATCCCTGCCCTTACCTCAAAAGGCTACACAGCTGACTCCGCACGTGAAAAAGCTAAATGCCTCAACTCTGTGTTTGCCTCCAAATCTTGTGTCCCAAATCCATCCCTCTCTGTTCCCACCGTACCCAGTCGTACCCAGCTGTTCCTGGACTCTGTCCTTTCCTCGTGACAAGGTGGAAAAGTTTCTGTCAACCCTCGACTCTGATTCTGCAACTGGACCTGACGGCATCAGTCCACGGGTCCAAAATCCTGCTCCGCTGCTCTTTCACTCCCTCTCTCTGTTCTCTTCACCCTCTCTTTTGCTCAAGGTCATTTGCCATCAGCTTGGAAATCAGCCAACATCACCGCTTTTCACAAAAAAGGTGAAAAACAGATCCTTGCAACTACAGACCAATCAGCCTTCTCCCAATTATCAGCAAAGTCATGGAATCCATCATTGCTTCGGTTATCAAATCTTTCCTCTTCTCAAATAGCTTGATCTCTGATCATCAATTTGGTTCAGACCAGGTCACTCCACTCTGGACATGCTGCTTCTGCTGTCTCAACAATGGATGGAGGTCCTCAATGCCAAACAGGAAATTAGAGATGTCTCCCTCGACATATCACGTGCCTTCGATACGGTCTGGCACCCAGCTCTGCTCACCAAACTCTCCTCCTATGGTATCCATGGAAATATCAACGCTTGGTTTGCGGACTTCCTCTCTAGTCGTAGTCAACGTGTGGCCCTGAATGGGTTTCTCTCATCTCCCCTTCCTGTTCAGGCTGGAGTTCCCCAAGGCAGTATTCTGGGCCCTGTGCTTTTTCTGGTCTTCATCAATGATCTCTCTGACTCTCTTGAAAATCCTCTCTATCTCTTTGTGATGACCACTCTCTGCCGCTCCATTCCTCATCCCTCAGATCGGCAGTCTGCAGCCTCCTCATCCTCTGCAGACCTGGACAAAATCACAGACTGGTCAAACAAGTGGAACATGACTTTCACTCCTGACAAATCTCACACTCTTACGATGTCTCTCCGAAAAGACCGACTGGACAACCCTCCCATCCACTTTCTGAATAATCCTCTCCAAGAAGTTCTGTCACTCAAGCTTTTGGGTCTCACTATCTGCCATGATCTTTCCTGGGAAAACCACATTTCAAATCTGGCCTCCAAAGCCAGTCGCCGACTGGGCATCCTCCGTCGTGCGAAGTCCTCCCTTGGCACACCTGAGCTCCTCACCACATACAAGGCTTTCATCCGCAGCTCAATGGAATACTGTTCTCCCCTCTGGGCCGGTGCTCCTGCCTCACACCTAGCTCGGCTTCACGCTGTTGAAATGAAAGCTTTCAGAATCATTGGAATCTCCCGCGATGAAGCTAACTCCGAGGGCCTTTCACTTACTCACCGCAGGCAGGTTGGTGGGCTTTCTGTCTTCTACCTACTCCTCTCTGGCCTTGCTCCCCCAACTCTCTCTGGGCTCTGTCCCCCAAATATTCCTGCAGGTCGCACAAGATCTGCCTGCAACCCTTTTATGGTTAAACTGCCAAAATCAAGACTCTCTGCTCACCTTCACTCCTTCATTCCTCTTTTCTCCCGCCTCTGTAACAAACTGTATGTATATATATATAGGAAGAGGAGAAGGGGAAGAAGAAGAGGAAGAAGACGTACAGAAGAGTAACGGGGTTTATTATTATTTACACACATAAGCAAAAAGAGCAGTCACGGGTATTTACAGCGGACATGAAAAAGCAGGTAACACAGTGCAAATTACTAGCTTATACTGACTTAGTTTACTACCCAGGACAGCACGAACAGAACAAACTCACGTACGCAAATGGATGGAAGGGTAGGAATCGCTTGGAGGGATGAGCAGGTGGGATCACAGGGCACAGCGAGCAGGTCCACTCTGGGTGGGAAGCGAGGAGCCGGCAGCTCCTTGTATTCGGCTTTACAGCGCACGCCGGCAGGGTCACTTGGCTGGTTGAAACGGGGCTGGTTGAAGCGGCTCTTTGTCAAAGGCTTTTCGTATCTCTCATGCAACTCCGGTGCCACTCTGAACTCTCTCTCGGTGGACTGCCAACCCTCTTACGCACCTGGACTCATCTGCCGTATCCCTCGTGTAGCTTGTCCCAGCGATCGTCGCACCCTTCTCTTCAAACCTTCGGCGCGGGTCTGACACGCCCTCCTCGGTTTCGGTACCGCCCTCCCCCCCGTGCTCTGTTTCATGACCTTGTATGGTAATCCCACGGGCTTGTCTACTTATTTGGGCATGGCGCCGACGGCACGCCCCTCGTGGCGAGCCACGGGCTTGTTTCCTTATTTGGGCATGGGGCTGAACAGCCCCGCCCTTCGTGGCGCGCCCTGGGCTTGCCTCTCCCGGGCGACCCCACCCCTCCTGTTCAAACAGAGCACGGAGCACATATTCACTATAGCAGCGAAATGAGAGGGCGTGCACCCCACGCTTGTGAACTGCTTTACCCGCAGATGGAGAGTTTGGCTGGGAAATGGAATTATTGAAGGGGAGCTATTCTTAATTGATTCAGTGCAATGGAGTGTCATTCTAATGGAAGACAAGGCCTTACTCTAAAACACATAATAAGATATAAGCTACTGAACAAGGGTTTTATCGTGTCCTTCAATGTGGTGTTTCATGGAATAACTACCGGGACGCCCTTTTTACCTTTACACAACTCTGGAGGCAGGAGGGGCCATATCCAACCAATGGTACACAACAATTTACCACGACAATACACACAATCAAAAAAAATACAATCCTCATATCCGCAACACTGCACCCTCCTCCTCTTAGTCACGACCCGGGCCTATAACTTTAATTTAGTGTGACACGTAGGTGTAGTTCCCTCTACTTTTAACCTGACCCTGAGTGCGACAGTTTTAAAACATAAATAAATGTGTCCCGCTGCTCCATTGCACCCTGCCTAACAGACTCACGCCCACAGTTAACCGAATTGCGGAATGGTCTTCAAACTACACACTGACGGTGGGGAGCATTATTTACAATTGACGCTACTTTTATTTACAAAACTAACCCAGGACCTGTAATTGTTCTTTCTGGGGGGGAGACTCTGCTCTGCATCAATGCACCATGAAAGCACCCAAAGATGCACCAAAGCACCCTCAAGCACCAATCGGTGCAGTCACCACAGTTCATCAGTGTTCAATGAATAAAAATAACCAAACAACCCCTAACCCTGCAGGTGGTCTCTTGCTCTTCGGCTCTCTCTGCTGGCTATTATTATTTGTTCTTCCAGATGTTGTCTTTTTTCCTTTGCTGGCGGCCTATTTGCAATAAAATGCACCTAAATGTGTCCATGTTTATTTATTTTCTTTATTTATGGCCCACAGGGCCGACTACGTGTGGTTCACCTGTGGGGCATCGGTGCCCTGTGGCCAAGGTCCGCCAGCAAGATTTCGGGCCCTCATGGCCGGTTCCAGCAGAGGGGCCATGCCCCAACCCATGGGGTCCATCAGTGGTGCTCGGCCACAGACATGTGGTCCATAATGTGGTGCATCGATGCAGACAGCTGGTTCTGGGAGTTCCGGGCGCACAATGGCCGACTCACGCACGCTCCCCTCGGCGCCCAATGGCGCACAGGTCATGTGGGAGACAAAAGGGGGGAGAGACAGATGAGCGAGGGGTAAGGTCACAAGGGTACACATCAACAAAGGGAATGCAAGGCGGAATGCGTACGGAGAGCGAAGTGAGAAAGCTCGTCCCTACCGTACGTCACCCCCCTTGTCACCTACACTACCCTTGCCCTTACCCCATATTTACAAAAATCTACACATTTACAAATCCGTCGCTACCGTCACGTCTTCCCCATATTTCCCTTACACCAAATTCGTTCCACAATCCCTCTATCCAAAATTTGCCATCACCAAATTCATCATCAATCCTCATAAGGAGGGAGAGATGGAACATAAAGCACAACGTCACACCCACGTCATGATGCGTCTCACATTCCAAAACATTTGCACATAAAAAATAATCAAAACATGGCATGGTGTGGAGTACCTGTCACCTCAGGTGAGTGAATGCAGATGGTGCGAAGAGACTTCCTAATCCTAACTATCCTCTAAATGACTTTAACACACTTTACACTACCCGGGGTCTCTCCCGGCCAATCCATTGGCCAACTTACACTATGGGTTCTAAAAACCAATTCCCATTGACCAAACTGTGGTGCTTCTCAATTTGGGGTCTCACTCCCCCGATTCATCTCCCGGTGCCCTTGCACAATTTCTGGGCTGGGGCGTGTAGCTCTCCCATCAGGTCTACACACCTGCACACCTCCACCACTGCAGTTGCCACCCGAGCTTACCTAGCTCCTCACCCTAACCTATCTAACTGGGGAAGGCCCCTCCTGGCTCTGTCACCCCTCGGTGCCTTCTGGCACTGGGCTACCCGGGTCCATCCTCCGGAACCTCGGGCCCCATCCACAACAACTCTACCGGCTCCCAGAGCCCACCTGCGGCCTCACCTGGCCGACATCCTCACAGTGGTGGAGTGCCCAAACCAACTACACACACTAACAGGCTACACGCCCAGCCATTTCCTCAACACTAATGCACCCATCCATATTCCATTCTTTCACCCGCACCACAGATGCCAATATCCAACCACAATTTACCTGTACCCTCTACCTAACACTTACACTACCCGCCCCGGGTATCCGTGATGGGGGTCCACTCTTCCCCCATTCACACCTTCGCACCATCCACTCCACTCCACAGTTTCACCATACTCACTCCACGACCATCCACTCCAATACTCCATATATTCCACACTCCATGTATTCCACACAACCATTCTCCATTCACCTGCAGTTGCACACCTGTGCAATCACACCTGGTGCCACCTGCACCCTCCTTCCTTCCTGGACCATTCGGTCCATACAACACTCATCACTATCACTATCACTCAAACTGCTCCATCCACCTGTCCAGTTGCACACCTGTGCAATCACACCTGTTCAATCACACCTGTTCAATCCTCAAACACACGGCATCATCTCATCTAACTACTCCCCTCTGGAACTTGCGCTTCCCAGTCATCCCTTTAAACTATTGCGCTCCCTCGTCGTTATCATCCACACTAATCTACCTGCGTCCCCACTACCGGTATCATTGTCACTAACTAATCTTAACGTTACCTAAGGTCATCTCTCTAGATCCCTATACACGATATATCCTAACCCTCCTAGACTAGTTTTCACTGCCATCAACCCCATAAATCTAGTGCTCCTTTGCCCCCCGGTTGTGAGGGATGGTGGATTTGCCATCCCACCACATCGGGGACCTCCCACTATCAATTTTGCTTACCAAATTCCAACCAATCAAAAATTTCCAATTACTGCCAATTCCATTCACTTTTCTAAATTTCGGATCAAAATCACTATCACTATCACCATCATCATCACAGTCCGCTATATCCTAGCCTCGGTGCGTCATGACATCATTAAACTCGGCTTCGTAAAGCCGAGCAATGAATTCGGGTGGTTTGGTCACCTGCAGGTTGAATCCGTCCGGCTTTCGGTTCAAAGGAGGTGGTTTGGTTGGGGCGAGATTCCACCATCTCGGCGCGGTACCTTGCGGTCCCGGGCCCGATGGCTCAATCTCCCCCGGTCGGAACCCCGTCCCCACGAGGGGGCACCGTCCCGCTTCCTCCCACTCGCCCTTGAACCGGACCGGTCGCCTCGCCCGCCAAGGCCCGGACTCGACCGTGCAGGGCGGGGCCAAGCCCGAATCGGCAACGACGCTTCGAAGAGAAACGACGCAGCTTCGATCCGCGCCGGGCCCTGCATCCAACAAAGCACACCGCGCCCCGAGTGCTCGCATCGGCTATCCGTCGCTCTAACCGCTAACCCGGTTACCGTCGATGCTTCACCTGCATGCTCACACGCATACGCTACCCCTTTCACCCTCACAAAACCCGGCGTTCCAACGCCGTCCGTCCATTCCACCAACGCACTCCCTGTTACACACCACACCTCTCGCGCACACTCACCGTTCGCACACTCTTTTAACACACCTCGCGCACCGTCTTGCGCACTCTCCCTTGGTACGTACTCCGTACCACTCACCATGGGCGTGCACTCTGGCATCCACCCACTAACACGCTCACATGGGCTCTCCCACACCCGCGCCATGACCAACTCAGGTGTGCTTCCTCGCACACCCTCAACCATTCCAAGCGTGCATTCTCGCACCCGTTCCACCACCACCTTACTCTCCGTGTCACACTCCGCACACTCTGTTTCACACAGACTCTCCGACGTGCATTCCCGCTCACACTCGGTTTCACACTCGCGCTCCGTAACACGCTCATTCTTTGACGCACACTTTTTCCTCACACGCGTGCCATTTTTACTCACACGGGACCCTTCACCAACGCCCGGGTGCCATATCGATCCCAATCGCGCGACAATTCTTTTGTCGCTAAACATCCTTTTACAAAATCTCCCCGCACAATACACAGCATGACTCACCTGGGGGATTCTTTTCTCCACTCGCACCTGCAAACTTCCATTCGGGTTAAGCACAGCATCGTGATGTGAGCAGGGACTTTGCACATTTTCCATTTCTCCCTGCAATTCCCGGGCTACCTCCGTCATCTTTTCAATTTTAATTCCCAGCACTTCTTTTTCTTTATTCACCTCGACGACCGCTGGCTTTAATAAAACACCCTCCTCTACCTCAGCGGTCGCCGGCTTTTCCAAACCCCGGGTCGCGATTTCTACCCCTGTCATTGTACCCGTGCTTTTCTCAACTTCGTTCACCCAGTGCTTCTCGACCCTCGTTACCTCGTCGTGCACCCTTGGGACCCCGCCCGACTCGCGCCTCATGTCCTCCATCATTTTTTTATTATCCCTTTTTGCCTCTGCTATCCGTTTTTCCACTTCACACCTGGATTCCTCCCTCAATTATTTTAGATCACACCCGGATTCGTCTGACATGGCGTCCCTCTTCCAATTATACATTGACTCTTCCATAGAGGCCCTCAGTTGTGCCAGAAAATGCACCCAGTTCATCGGCGCCGCGGGCACGGCCGCTGCGGTCACGTGCGCGGCGCAATTTGGTGCTGCTGCAACCTCGTGCGCAAAGGCGCCATTTTGCGCGTCTGAAACCTCCGCAACCACATTGCCATTTTTCTCCTCCTCTCTTTCCTCCACATACATTTCCCCGAGGTCCTGGGTCGATTCTACCCCGTTTATCTCTCCCACCGGCATCCCGTCGCCTTGACCAGCCATGGCGCGATTTCAAAATTCGGGTTTTGCTTTAAAACAACACAAATTTCCAGCAGCTCCAAATTTTGACCAAATTTTTTATAGATGTTTTAAAAATTTGGTTCGGGCCTCGTATCTCACTCCCCGACACCAATTGTTACGCCAATTGTACAATTGGTGTTCCAAAATTTGGGCTAAATAAATTTAGTCCCAGGTTCGAATCCCAACTCCTGACTACCAATTGTTACGGTCCGCGGTTAAGGATGTTGTTTGCCGAGTGGAGGCTCCGCGACCGAACAGTTGTTCCCCGACTAAACCCGATTCACCCAAACGTTGGCCGTATCGCGCCACCGCTATTCAATCGGGAAAAGACTAAGCCGACGAATGCAAAGAGGAAGAAGAAGACGTACAGAAGAGTAACGGGGTTTATTATTATTTACACACATAAGCAAAAAGAGCAGTCACGGGTATTTACAGCGGACATGAAAAAGCAGGTAACACAGTGCAAATTACTAGCTTATACTGACTTAGTTTACTACCCAGGACAGCACGAACAGAACAAACTCACGTACGCAAATGGATGGAAGGGTAGGAATCGCTTGGAGGGATGAGCAGGTGGGATCACAGGGCACAGCGAGCAGGTCCACTTCGGGCGGGAAGCGAGGAGCCGGCAGCTCCTTGTATTCGGCTTTACAGCGCACGCCGGCAGGGTCACTTGGCTGGTTGAAACGGGGCTGGTTGAAGCGGCTCTTTGTCAAAGGCTTTTTGTATCTCTCATGCAACTCCGGTGCCACTCTGAACTTTCTCTCGGTGGACTGCCAACCCTCTTACGCACCTGGACTCATCTGCCGTATCCCTCGTGTAGCTTATCCCAGCGATCGTCGCACCCTTCTCTTTAAACCTTCAGCGCGGTTCTGACACGCCCTCCTCGGTTTCGGTACCGCCCTCCCCCCGTGCTCTGTTTCATGACCTTGTATGGTAATCCCACGGGCTTGTCTCCTTATTTGGGCATGGCGCCGACGACACGCCCCTCGTGGCGAGCCACGGGCTTGTTTCCTTATTTGGGCATGGGGCTGAATAGCCCCGCCCTTCATGGCGCGCCCTGGGCTTGCCTCTCCCGGGCGACCCCGCCCCTCCTGTTCAAACAGAGCACAGAGCACATATTCACTATAGCAGCGAAATGAGAGGGCGTGCACCCTACGCTTGTGAACTGCTTTACCCGCAGATGGAGAGTTTGCTGGGAAATGGAATTATTGAAGGGGAGCTATTCTTAATTGATTCGGTGCAATGGAGTGTCATTCTAATGGAAGACAAGGCCTTACTCTAAAACACATAATAAGATATAAGCTACTGAACAAGGGTTTTATCGTGTCCTTAAATGTGGTGTTTCATGGAATAACTACCGGGACGCCCTTTTTACCTTTACACAACTCTGGAGGCAGGAGGGGCCATATCCAACCAATGTTACACAACAATTTACCACTACAATACACACAATCAAAAAAAATACAATCCTCATATCCGCAACAATATATATGTATATATATATATATATATATATATATATATATATATATATATATATATATATATATATATATATATATATATATATATATATATATATATATATATATATATATATATATATATATATATATATATATATATATATATATATATATATATATATATATATATATATATATATATATATGTATATATGTATATATATATATATATATATGTATATATGTATATATATATATGTATATATATATATATATATATATATATATATATATATATATATATATATATATATATATATATATATTGTTACGGATCTCAGAGATGGCACTCCCCTTAGCAAGGGGGGGTTAATCCCCTTGGCCTGTTAAGCTGGCCGTCTCTAGTCCTGGTACTTGTAACGCTCCTTTGCGGGGTGAGAATGGTCAGTGTTATTGGTCAAGGTGTTCTCCCAAATACCTTTACCAATCCCTCCGCAAAGCAGGGAGACAAGTACAGCTCGAACCACGGACAAGATGGTATTTGCCGAGCGGTTTAGCAATCTGCGATTCGAGCCGTTAGCAATTGACTAACCCAATTCTGCGCGTTGGCCGAATCGTGCCACAGGTACTCAATGGGAAGAAGGGACTAAAGCGATCGGGGGAGAATGAAAGCAAAGGTAAGAAATAACAGACATTTATTAATTATGTCCAAAACCAAAACCAAAGAAGAAACGAGAGTAATATACAGAAGAAGAAGAAGAAGATACACAGGGCAGCCTTAAACAGTCTTAATTATCAACGCCCAGGACAGAACACACAGACTTACACGAAAGGGGAATAGCAGGCAGGAATGACTGGAAGAGGGAGAAGGTCCAGGTGGGACAGCAGGACTGGCAGGTCCGGGCAGAGGCACAGCATTAAGGTCCGCTCCAGGTCCATGCTCCGGGCTGGAAGTGAACAGCCAGCGGCAGCTTCTGGTCTCGTATCTCACACGGTCGGACAATGCGAATAAAGCGCGGGATTGTCGCCGTCAAACGGACCCACTCTCCTCCTTACAATGCTCTGTATCCTCCTCGGGTACCTCACTCATCTGCCGGATCACGTCTTCTTCCTCAACTGTTCAAGCAGTCCCTCGCAGCCGCTTTTATTGTCCGTGTCGGAATCGGCTCCGATGACACGCCTACCGGTTCGCTCACCGCGGCGCTGGTTGGTCGGTTAGGGCTTGCTGACTCCACCTCTGCTGACGAGTCGACGTGCCACACCTTGTTCTTGTGGTCCCGCCCCCTTCTTCCTCGGCTTCAGACCGCATGGCTTATGGCGGCGTGGTGCCAGCAAAACAGCCCAATGCAACGGCGGCGAACGCTGCCCTACTGTTACTTTGAAGAGCGGGTGAGACGATTGGGGAAATTGAAAGGGGCCTATCTTATTTGATTAATGCAACGCAGATTCAACTATTGGGAACAGATCCTTAACTGAAACACATAATAATGAAACAACTACAGAGAGGTCCTATGGTTCGCTATGTGTTGTACATGGACTAACTAGGGTGCGATCTTTAACAAAGCCAATTGATGGGGATATTTACAGGGGATCATTTATAAGGGAAACATTTCCTAAAATTTACTAGTGAAGGTTCTTAAAAACCGTAACACAGCACCTGTTTTTCCTCTAGGGCCATCCCGGCCCGAAATAACTTTACTTAGTGTGACACTCAGGTGTAGTAGCCCTCTACTATTAACCTTACCCTTGAGTGCGACAGTTTTAAAACAACTACGTATGTCCCGCCTGCTACGTTGCATCCTTCCGAACAGACTCACGCCCACAGAATAACCGAATTGCGGAATGGTTTCGAAACTACACATTTACAGTGGGGAGCATCATTTACAAGACTATTTGGTATTTACACTGCAAACCCAGGACCTGTCATTTTGGGAGACAAAATATCTTTTGAAAAGAGGAAGAAGCATGCACTGCACTGCACCGATACACCATACTCAAATGCCTGGGGATGCACAATTGATATTGCAGTGCACCCCCGAGCACAAGAGCATTACAAAGCACCAAAGCACCAATAAGCACCAAAGCACCATAAAACACACAAAGCACCATCCAGTGCTCATTGCACACATAAAAACAAACAAACTGTTGACCGGGTTGTCAGCTCCTGCTTCCCCTGCTCTGCTGGTCCGATGTTTCTTGCTGTTGTCTTGTTCTTTGCTTGCGGCCTATTTGAAATAATAAAAAGGCACACAATGCGTCCATTTTTATTTGGGGCCAACTAAGGGTAGTCCACCTGTATGGCAAAGGGGGCCACCTCTCCGTGGTCCGCAAGCAAGCTTTGCTCTGGCCATCATGGCCGGTCCCAGCAGAGGGGCCAGGCCCCAACACGTGTGGTCCATGAAGTGGTGCTCGGCCGCAAGTCGTGCGGTCCATGGGGTGGTGTACCGGTCCAGGCAGGCTGTGCAGCGGTGGCTCGGGCACACAAGTGCGGCTACCTGCGCACTTCCCCCCGGACCCAAAAGAACAAGCCGTGAGTGGGGAAGGAAGGACACAGCAAGCATCGGGGCAAGGTCACAAGGGTACACATCAATACAAGGCAATGCAAGGCGAGGTGCGCATGGGAGCGAGCGGAGAAAGCTCGTCCCTACTGTACGTCACCCCCCCTGTCAACTACCCTACCCTTGCCCTTACCCCGTATTTACACAAAATTCTACACATTTACAAATTCGTCACTACTGTCTCGTCTTCCCCATATCTCCCCTAATACCAAATTAGTTACCAATCCCTCTCACCAAATTTGCCATCAAGCCCAATTTCTCATCAATTCCTCCTAAGGAGGAAGAGATGGAACAACAAGCACAATGTCACCCCCACGTCATGATGCGTCTCACCATTCCAAACATTTGCAAAAATCAGTGGTGTGGAGTCCTGTCACCTTTTTTTTGTATACTGAATCGAGGCTCGTGAAAGAGCTAACATTTACTTCACAAACAAATCAACCAGACAAACAAAATATATAAAAAGAGGGAGCGGAAAACAAGATGGGGAGAGAAGGGGAAGCACACAAACACAACATTTGAGAGCAGGGAGATGTGTTGTAGGGAGAGGGCTTGGGGAGAGGAGGCGTAGGAAGGAGGGGGGGGGGGGGGAAGGAGAAGTATAAAACACAAGGACACCAAGGACTTCCAGGACAGAAGTTGGTATTTCAAAAAAGTGGAATTGGGGTGAAATTAGCGGGGTTAGAAAAGATCAAGGTTTTGGATGGGGGAAGATAAGAGATGGTGGTGAACAGGTGTTTTAAAGACCTGGAGGGTAGAGTGGGATTGAAGAGAGTGAGGGAGTTTGTTCCAGAGGCGGGAGAAAAGAGGAATGAAGGAGTGAAGGTGAGCAGAGAGTCTTGATTTTGGCAGTTTGACCATGAGAGGGTTGCAGGCAGATCTTGTGCGACCTGTAGGAATATTTGCGGGACAGAGCCCAGAGAGAGCTGGGGGGGCAAGGCCAGAGAGGAGTCGGTAGAAGACGGAAAGACCACCAACCTGCCTGCGGTGAGTGAGTGAGAGGCCCTTGGAGTTAGCTTCATCGCGGGAGATTCCAATGATTCTGAATGCTTTGGTTTCAACAGCGTGAAGACGAGCTAGGTGTGAGGCAGGAGCACCAGCCCAGAGGGGAGAGCAGTATTCCATTGAGCTGCGGATGAAAGCCTTGTATGTGGTGAGGAGCTCAGCGGTGCCAAGGAGGAGGAAGGACTTAGCACAGCAGAGGATGCCCAGTCGGTGACTGGCTTTGGAGTCCAGCTTGGAAATGTGGTTTTTTAACAACATAGATGGATTTAATCCATTGCAAAATATATAAAACATTAAGCATTTTATGAAAATAAATTGAACACAAATGTGGACTTCCCCAAGCGGGTGCCCTAAGGTAGGTGGGAGGTCCCATAAATTTCTCAATACAATTATGATTTTGAGTTTCCACCCGAACAAAACTGCTCTCTCTCTCTCTCTCTCTCTGGAGGTAAACATATGCACAGGTTTCGCATCAGCAGTTTCACCATTCACCTCATGTGGAAATATTCGCTGTCTCGCTAATATCCCAAATACAATTGTGATTTTGCATTCTCACCCGAACAACGCCGATCTTTCTCTTTGTGTAAACACATTGATTTTACACAGCACGACTCCCACAGTTTTGGGGCCATCCTCACCAAATTTTCTGTTCATCGTTTGGGGTCCTTGCATGTGTCCTAAAGTGGGTGAGAGTTTTCATAATATACAGTCACGTGAAAAAGTAAGTACACCCCATGTAAAGTTTTGACTTTTTCAACATACAGCTATTTGATCTTCATTTCAACAATATTGATAGATAAAGGTGATATAATATAACAAATATCATGAAACATTTACATTTTCTAGTCCATTGTATAATTTAAATAAACATAAATGCAAATTTCGCATGTGGGAAAAATAAGTACACCCCTACATTTATCACTACTTCAAACACCTAAAATTAGAATCAGGTGCACCAGCTCAGGTGCAAATGATTAGAACATCGTCAGAGAGGATCTTGGAGGAACCTGTCTTATTTAAACCTCAGACATTTAGTTTGGTTTGCTCTTTGTTGTTGAAGTGTGCGGCGTCACCATGCCTAGATCAAAAGAGCTCTCTGAGGCCTTCAGAAAGAAGGTTATAGATGCCTACGAGTCTGGGAAGGGATTTAAAAAGATCTCCAAACAATTTGAAATCAATCATTCGACTGTACGGAAGATCATCTACAAGTGGAGAAGATTCCAAACAACTGCCAACTTGTTCAGGCCAGGCCGCCCCAGCAAGTTCAGCCTGAGAGCAGACCGCAAGATGCTGAAAGAAGTCTCAAAGAACCCCAGAATGTCATCACGGGACCGACAGGTAGCTTTTGCCACTGTTGATGTCAAAGTGCACGAGTCTACCATCAGAAAGAGGCTGCACAAATTTGATCTACATGGGAGGCGTGCCAGGAGGAAACCTTTGCTGTCCAGAAAGAACATCAGGGCAAGACTAAAGTTTGCCAATGAACACCTAGGCAAAGACCAGCACTTCTGGAACAATGTGCTCTGGACAGATGAGTCACAGGTGGAGCTATTTGGCCACAGCACCAGAAGACATGTTTGGCGAAAACCAAAGACAGCATTTGACCACAAGAACCTGATACCAACTGCAAAGCATGGTGGTGGAAATATTATGGTTTGGGGCAGCTTTGCTGCATCAGGGCCTGGGCAGCTCACCATCATAGAATCCACTATGAATTCTTCATTGTACCAGAGGGTGCTTGAGGATAATGTGAGGCCATCGGTCGGAATGTTGAAGTTCAACTGAAGGTGGACCTTGCAACATGACAATGACCCTAAACATACCAGTAAATCCACCAAGGAATGGCTGAAAAGAAAGAAATGGAGGGTTCTGGAATGGCCAAGCAAAGCCCGGATCTAAATCCCATCCAGATGTTTTGGGGGGATTTGAAACGAGCTGTGCATGCAAGAAACCCCTCAACCATCGCACAGCTGAAAGAATTCTGCTTGGAGGAGTGGGAAAAAATTTCTCCCAGTCGATGTCAGAGACAGGTAGACAGTTATAAGAAACGCCTACTTGAGGTTGTTTCTGCCAAAGGGGGCAATACCACCTATTAGAGCCAAGGGTGTACTTACTTTTTCCACATGCGAAATTTGCATTTATGTTTATTTAAATTATGCAATGGACTACAAAATGTAAATGTTTCATGATATTTGTTATATTATATGATCTTTATCTGTCAATATTGTTGAAATGAAGATCAAATAGCTGTATGTTGAAATATGTTTTAAAAGTCAAAACTTTACATGGGGTGTACTTACTTTTCCACGTGACTGTATATAGCCTGGTGTTGGCTTAGCGGTTAGGGTGCCAGCTTGGGATCCAAAGATCCTCGGTTCGAATCCCGATCGATCGCTGAATTAACGCCAGGGGGGTTGACTCAGCCTGTCATCCTTCCGTGGTCGGCAAATTTAGTACAGCTTGCTGGGATGAATGATCACGGTGTGTACCCCGATTTAGAATTGGTACACCGTATCCCTGTGCATCGTAAGAGGCGACCAAGGGTTGGCGTCAGGAAGGGCATCCGGCCATAAAAAAAAACATTGCCTCAAACAGGGAACCATGATTGTCTTGGGGCCCGCAAGGCTAACCCCCGCTCCAGCGGGGGAAATGGCCTTAAAACGATCATTCATTCATTCATTCATTCATCTCAAAACATTTTTTTAGTTGTTGGGCTTCCACCAGTGTGTAGCATGGGTACCTCGTTAGTGATAAAATATTTATTATTATCTTCAAAAGATGTTGCCCAAATGCAAATAGCGCCATTAACTGATGGGAAGCTCTAAATTGCCTGGTCAGGCGATTGTGAGCCGGCCATCTTCTAGCTCCCCGCCAAAAAACCCGCCCCAGTTTGTGATACACACTGATGTCTGTGCATGATCTCACTGATCTGTATACGTGTATTTTGCGTTCTTTATTAACTCTATTATATATTACTCCTTCGCCCCCCCTCCCCCACCCACTCCCTCAAGACAAAAACAACAGAAACAAGAAAAAATAAAGGTTTAAAATAAAAATGAAAAACATAGAGGGATGATATCTCAGAAAAATAACCAAACAAGGTAGGAATGACATCACAATACGATACGACGCCACAATCCTCTTATGGATTACCATCACAACATATTTTGACGTTGTTCCATCACAATCCCACCACAAAAGTAAAACGTCAAAATATGTCATGATGGTAATCCATAAGAGGATTGTGGTGTCATATTGTGATGTCATTCCTACCTTGTTTGATTGTATATAATAGTCACTGCCCGCTGGTTGTGTGGTACGAGTGCAACAAGTCCTCTCAACACGATCGCGACAGTCAATTACTTTGGGGTCTTTCTCGCAGGATCACATGGCTAAAAGCCACAATACTGTATAAATTGGAAGTCCGAATCCAAGAGTGTCAGGCCGATGAGATGTCCTATGTCATATGCAAATGAGGCTATGTGAGTATGACTCACAACACAATAAAGTAAGGGTGTATGGTGTTGACTTGAAGTTGCCAATTACCCCGTATAAGTGGGTCTTGTTTAATCACCTCAGGAGAACCATGACAACCAAAATTCACCCCAGATATATTTATTTTTTATAAACAATGGTCACAACGAGGGATTGCAAGAGGCAATGTACAAAAATAAATGATGCAACTAACACTATATAATAAGGCCATAATAATAACTCCTTACGCTATATCGATCATGCATGCCCTTAGTATCCAATGACGAATGGGATTCCTTAAATATCCTATGCCTTTGGGCCCAATCAAGCCCACCACAGGAGATAGACAGATAGAGGCAGCCAAGACGGAAATACTTGAGCCATGCCAGCATGGCACAGCTGGTAACGATGCGGGTCGGTCCCTTCACAGTTCAGTCAGCATGCTGTCCTGGGGCTTGTGAGCACACAGACAGTATTTGGGTGTGAGGCATGGCTGGCTGAGTGGGGGTGTGGTGTACCAGGACAGCCTGGAATGATGATGCAACATATTGTGGGAACTGCTGTTGAGCGGGTTCCCAAAAACAAAGTCCTCTTTACAGCAGATACCAGGAGACTCTTTTGAGCTGGTTCTCGGCAACTCTTTTCAGCTCGTTCTGGGTTAAAACCTTTTCACCCCTCTGCTGTGTGAGCTTTTAAAGTTTGTGGACCCCACCCTCAGTCCTGACATGCTATGACCTTCTCTTCTCATTCACGATTGGGCTGGAGGCCAGTCTTTATACCACTAGATGTCATTTCCACAAATACACACACACACACACACACACACACACACACACACACACACACACACACACACACACACACACACACACACACATATATATATATTGTTACGGATACGGGGGATGGCTCTCCCGTTAGCAAGGGGTGATTAGCCCCTTGTCCTGTTAAGCTGGCCGTCTCCCCGGTCCTGGTACTTGTAACGCTCTCCCGTGGGATGGAACGGATCAGGGTTATGGGTCCAGGGTTTATCCCGAATACCTTTATCCATCCCTCCGCAGACCAGGGAGACAAGTACCGCTCGAACCCCGGTTTTAGATGGACTAGTTGCCGAGCGGTTTTAGCAACCCGAAGTTCGAGCCATTAACAGTACTAAACCCGATCCTAACGTTGGCCAAATCGTGCCACAGGTATTCAATGAAGGAAATCACTAAAGCGACCGAATGTGAAGAAGAAGACGAAGGTAGGAAGAACAAATATTACTATTATTTACAAGACCAAAAATAACCAAGGAGAATGGAAAGGATAAGAAAATAACTGAACAGAAAGAAGCAAGGAGACACAGTGCAATATTAGCTTATATTAAACAGGCTTAACTTATACCCCGACAGGACAACACAAACAGACTCACACGAATGGGGAATTGCAGGTTGGTTTGGCTGGAGGGAGAAGAAGGTCGAACCACAAGCTGGAAGGCTTGGCAGGGCGCACAGCAAGCCGGTCCTTTTCAGGCTGGGGGCGAGCAGGGCGACGTCGACACACGTATCCCGTTGCACGCGGCAGGGGCTGGATGTTGCTGCACGTCTCGGGCTCTTTTGGTCCTCTCCTTCTCTCCAAATCGTCTCACGCGTCTTTCTCCCTCAATCTCCTGCCTGCGCGATCGTCGCACGCATCTCTCTCTCGGGGGCCGTGCCACCGCGGGTTATATATGCCCCTCCCTTGAACCTTCGCGAAGCTCCTCGATGTTTCTCTCCACACCCTCTCCAAGCCCAACCCCTTGTTCTTGGTTGGTTGAGCGGGGCTGACTCACTCCTCCCCTCTATGACGAGGTGGAGACACGCCTTTCTTCTCCGAGGTTACCTCGTGCGTAATGGAGTCAAATGCAGCAAAGTGGACGGGAGATGAAAATGCAGCAAAGTGGCTATAGGAGTCAATTGCAGCAAACCTGGCAAACCTGGCACTTGGAAGATGCCATGGGGCGTCGGAGGGACCTGTCTTATTTAATTGATGCAACGTAATGAACTAGTGGATCACAGAACCTTCAACTACATTTACTAAGGACATAACTAATGAGGGAAATCATAGATTTGCTACGTGTGTGCGATGGCCGAACTACAGACGACCTTTGATCTTTGACACTACAATTGGAGGGTGATATTTACAGGGAATATTTACAGCATACAAAAGGGGAAAATTTACATCGAATTACCCACACAATTCCCATATCCCCAACAATATATATATATATATACACATAAGTTCAAAACACACCTGGTCACAAGTGTGCCGCACTGACTGGGTCCTCAATCGAGGTCCTCAGCATCATCCCGTTTCGGCCCTTCAACCTCGATACGGTCAACTAAGATGGGCCAGCAGGGGCACATACACATCCACATGCAGCAACTACACCTGGATGCGTACATACCCCCACCCCCAGCCAGTGCGAACGCAGACTACAACAGCAACACCTCCACATCCAGAATCCACAGCACCAAACAAACATGGTGGAACACTCAAACACCCACCTTTATACCCTTCACCACTCACCAACAAAACACACCAGATCATTCATACACACATACACACACAACACCAACCAACCACCTACCGTTACAACCTACACCACGCAACATACAAAAACACACACTCATGCAAAAATTCATTCATGCAAAAACACACACCCTCACCCACTCACTCACTCACACACAAAAAATAAGAAATAATAATAGTAACAAAAACAAACAAACAAAAAAAACCACACACAACCAACCACCTACCCTTACCAACATGCACCACTCATGCAAACATGCAAAACCATACATGCAAAACCACACCAACTCATGACCCACTCCTGCAACACACACACAACACACACACACACACACACACACACACACACACACACACACACACACACACACACACACACACACACACACACACACACATCTCCATTTCTATTCCATAACCCCAACACCGTTCGACGTGCCTCCATAAACTTCCTCCAAATCCAAAATGAGCCTAACAAGGCAACCTGGGCCACCTTGTCACACATCCTCCTTCTTTCTGTCCCACACACTCCAAGCCGAGCAAGAAATGCAGAAAAGGAATTTCCAATATACCCTCTACACCCCACCTCAAATGGCTGACACGAAACTCGCCAACCCTTCTCCCGGCATTCTGCCTCCAGCTCACTGTACTTTCCTCCCTTCCTCTCGTGCACCTCCTCCATGTTCTCTTCCCAAGGTACAGACAATTCCCCTAAGATGACCTGTCTTGTTGCACCTGACCAAATGACAATGTCAGGCCGCAACCTTGTCACACAGATCTCCTCTGGGAATACCAATTATGGCTTTCGGTCTGCCACCACCTGCCAATCACAAACATCTGACAGCCCTCTTGCTTTCCACCTCCTCCTCTTTCCACCTCTTACCACTTGGCCCTCCTTGACAAACCACACCTCTCCCCCATCAGTCTCCTTCTCCACTCTTCTCTCTCTCGACCTCACCACCTCTTGTTGCACCATCTCCACCACCACCGCCAGCACCTGATCATGTCGCCACCTGTATTGTCCTGCTGCCAATGCTACTGAACATGCACTCAGTGCATGCTGCACCGTTCCCACACCTCCACACAAATAACATCTCTCCTCCTGCAACAATATGTATACTGTATATGAATTGTTACGTTTGTAGGGGGTAGGCAATACCTTAGTCCAGGTAGAATGCATGCTGGATCCGAACGGCAGACTCCCGTGCCGGAGATGAAGACCAAGGTCCAGTCGTTTTTAGTTCAAAGAATAAGTGGTTTATTCTAAGCCAACCAAACACGGCCGTGGAGAACCCCCCCCCCCCCCCCCCCCCCCCCAACAGAGTGGTCAGTACCCGAGACTCTGATGGGAATGGCTCTGAAGCAAAATTGTGGTGTGCACGTATATGTACGATTTCAACATCTAATAACACAATTAGAAAACTGTTTCAAGTTCCAGATGGCAGAGTAAAGCAGAGAGTAAGACAAAGGCAGTTCGGGCTGTTTATGACCTCGGGAAGTTTAAGATCCGGCCGCTCCCCGAAGAAGGACTCCCACGAGCCTAATCCAACAAACGCTTGAGTGAATCCAGGGTTGAAGAAAGTCGTGCTTCGAGATAAAGCGGAGCCCGGGCGAAATTTATTGCCTTTTCCCAGCGGGAGGTTTTCACACTTATCGGGAGCTGTGAGGCATCAAGAGAAATACCTTTTGTCACGAAGGGAGAGGTCAACCCGAGTTTAAATAGTGAATACCATGTGTCTGGATCTGGATTCCATCCCTTCCCAAGCCGACTATAGAAGTTATGTTATTTAAAAGTCCCTGCACATTATGATTATAAAGGGATTATAACAAGTTAACGAATGGTCTACGAGTTACAGTTATAAAAATGGATAACTAGTCATGCAATAGTTATATGAGTAGGGAGAGGGTGCGAGTAAATAGGGCCTGTGCTCCTACTGTCGTGAAGAAGAAGAAACCCCATGTAATAAGTAGTAAATTTGTGCAGACCGTGTGTTGGGTAAGCTTGTATCTTCGTCCCCATGAGAGGGGTGGGGTACTGGGGGTATGTTAATTAGCGAGGGATTATGGATAAATTAATCCCCTGTATGTATTGCCTCTGTTATCTTTTCCTGTGTTCCTTATGACACCGCATTATACACCATAGCCAAGCAAAGCAATCGACACCATAATTAATGACACTAATTAAAAACCAACCGGAAATCAGGCATCGAACACTACCGCTGGTGCCACAGCCGCTACATCACCACCTCAATCAGGCTGGGCTGTGGAGCCAAGCCGCGAAGAGCAGTGATTGGTCCGGGATTTGATTGGCAAAAAGACTGCTAAGATGGGACTCGCTGATAAGAGCGGACACGGAGATGTCGTGGGATGACGTCAGAGCCTCAAGGACAAAATAATTGGAACGGCGGACATTCTCTCTTCTCTTTCTTCTCGTTCCGGATCCCATAGCGAACGGTCGCTATTGCTCTTGCGCAAGGAAGATTCATCACGAACGGTCGTGTTCCGACATCTTCATCGTGATCGTGAGGAGGAGGAACTGCGGACCGAGAACTGCGGTTTCCCGCGAAAGAACGACGAGTGGATGGGCGCGGCCTGCTCAGTGCGCTCTCGACGAAGCCAGGAGTGAGTGGACGCGTGGCGAGGCCTAGTTCGCGCCGAGCTAAGTGCCACAAACTACACCTATTTATTTTCCAGTTATTTTTTCCCTTTTGTCTGTATTCGGGTCTGTGTGGGAGCGCTCCAATTAGGAATATAGTTTTATCGTGCATTATTTTGTGACGGGAATTTTCTGAAGTAAATTCGGTATTTTTGTACATTTTAATTCCGTGTCGGTTTGAGTTGATTTATTGCAGGGTCGAGGACATTGGGTGGACTCCTGAAGGTAAACCCTTACGGCTTCTCCCCCACTTGCTCCCCACGCATATAACGACGGTCTGCCATTGAATTGAATGCCTCGGAGTTAAATCTCGTTTGGTCATCTGTGTATCCCTGTGGTGTTCACCAGAGGGTAGTCAACAACAACAACAACAACAGGCATTTTAAGGCCATTTTCCCTGCAAGAACGGGGGTTAGCCTTGCAGTCCCCATGACAATGTTCTCCATTTTGCCCTATTTTCTGCATCTCCCCTTGTTAACCCCCTTGCCCGCATTTCTTCTTCGACCATCTTTAGCCAAGTCTTTCTCGGTCTTCCCCGTCCTCTACTTCCTTCTACATTCATTTCCATCACTCTTCTCAACCAGTCACTTTCATCCTTCCTCAACACATGACCAAACCATCTCAAACTGTTTCTCTTCACAGCATCCATCACAGGCTCTATTCCCATCATCCTTCACAATTCATCATTTGTCTTCCTCTCTCTCAACGATACTCCACACATCCACCGAACCATTCGCATTTCCACCCTTTCCAGCCTTCGTTGCTGCTCTACGTTCATTACCCATGTCTCGCTCCCATAAATCATAACACTTCTCACACATGCAGCATACACCTTTCCCTTCAGCTTCAACGACACTCCCCTCCTCGTCAGCACGCCACTCAGTTCCCAAAACTTCTTCCATGCACATCTCACTCGAGCAACCGTTGCCGAGTCTGATCCACCTTCTCCATTCAGCATGTCTCCTAGGTAACAAAATGTTTTCACACCTTCCAGCTTCACGCCATCTCCAAGATCCAACTCAACATTTCCTCCATCTGCAGCTCCCTCTGTGCACACCTTACATTTGAATGTAGCTGCCACACTGGTTAATGACCCTTTCAGACCACTACATTTTTGATGAACCCACTCAGCGCACATTGTACATTGAATGGAGTTCACTCCGACACCCTTCCTGCACACAGCACAGGGCCACTTCCCAGTTCTTTCCACCTCACCACATGCTTTACCACTTCCCATCACCTTCGTCTTTCCGATATTCACCTTCAGGCCTTTTGTCTCCATACATTCCTTCCACTTGTTCATCTTTTCCTTCAGTCCATCCATACTTTCCGCAATCAACACCAGATCATCTGCATACAACAACTCCCACGGTAAACCCTCCTTTACGTTCTGGGCCAGCACCTCCATGACAGCTACAAATAGTAGTGGGCTTAGTACCGACCCCTGATGCACTCCCACCTTCACCTCAAACTCACCACTGTTCCCGTCCTTCGTCTTTACAGCTGTGTGCGCTCTTTTTTACATTGCCATCACTACTCTGATCAACCATTCCTCCACTCCTAACTTCCTCAATGCCCATGTCACTACTTCACGTGGAACCCTATCAAATGCTTTCTCCAGATCAACAAACCCAAGAAACAACTTCTTCTTCCTCCCCATATACCTCTCCTGCAACTGCCTCACAATAAAAAGCGCGTCTGTCGTTCCTCTTCCTGGGATAAATCCAAACTGCATTTCGTCAATCTTCACATTCTTCCTTATCCTCCTCTCCAACACCCTTTCCAATACCTTCATTCCATGCTCCAATAACTTTATCGCTCGATACGAGCCACAGTCCAGAGGGTCACCTTTCCCCTTGCATAGAGGTACGAGGGTACTCAGTTCCCAATCCACTGGAATGCGGCCTTCTTTCACCACCAGATTGCAGATCTCTGTCATTCTCTTCACACCCCAATTTCCCGCTGCCTTCAACATATCTCCCACAACTCCCGTTGGCCCTCCCGCTTTTCTACTCTTCATTGCTTTTATCGCTTCCTCAACTTCCTTCTCGTTTATCTTCTCTGCCGGTCCTAAAACTGGGTTACTCTCGATGTTGCCATCCCATTCATTCTCTGCAATCAACAGTATTTCCAGATATCTCTTCCATCTTCCTTTAATTCCATCTGGGTCCACAACGATTTGTCCCACTTCATCCTTCAAGCAACTCACCCCCATCACATCACACCTCTCTTTTGCTATCTGCTTTGCAATCCTGAATATCGCTCTCTGACCCTCTTCCAAATCCAAGCGTTCTCCGAACTTTTTCCTACTTGCCTCCTGTGCCTTTGCTACCTCTTTCTTTGCAGCCTTCTTGGCTGCCTTATAGCTTTCATGCTCTGCCTTTTCTGCCCCCATACCCTTCGCCTTCTGCCACTCCTTGAACTTCTTCCTCTTCTCATCAATCTTCTTTCCAACTTCATCATCCCACCACCATGTTTCCGAGTGCCTCGGTGGTCCTTTTGTCCATCCACATACCTCACCAACGGCTCCCAACAGACTATCTTTCATTGACATACAACCACTTTCAAGCTCAACCACATCATCCTCTACCATATTCAGCCTCTCTTTTAATGCCTCCCTCACTGTCACCTCTTTCAACCTCCACACCTTCATTCTCGGTTGGTACTTCACCCGCCGAGCTCTCCTCGCACCTTTCACCCTTATGTCGCAGACAACCAAGTGGTGCTGTGAAACAGCCTCCTCCCCCGGGATCACCTTTGTGTCCCGGAGGTGCCCCCTATCTCGCCTACGCACCAGCAGGTAGTCAACGGTTGTCGTCGACCGACCTGACGTATATGTAACAAGCTTGTTATCCTCTTTCTGGAACTGATTATTACAAATCAACAAATCAGCTCCATCAGAAAACTCCAAAATCCTTTCACCTTCTCCATTTCTCACACCATATCCGTAACCCTCAAAACCAAATGAACTCCCTCAAAACCGGCCATACTCCTTCCCACATGTCCATTTAGGTCTCCTCCTCCCACAACAACTTCCTCATCTTTCACGTTTTCCATCAGCTTTTCGAAAGCACACCAGAACTTGTCCTTCTCTTCATCGCTCCGACCAACCTGCGGAGCATATCCCGAGATGACGTTCACCAAGAGCTTTCCAATCATCATTTTCACCATCATCAACCTATCACTCACTCTCGTCACACTCACCACACTGTCTACAAACTCCTCAGAAAACAGGACACCAACACCATTCACACCTTCTGGGCACCCTTGCCACACAAACTTGTATTTCTGTCCCTGCCTACCCTTCACCATTCTCACACCACTTCCCTTCCATCTCGTCTCCTGCACACAACATATGTCCACTCTTCTTCTGACCAATACTTCCACCACTTCTCCTGATCTCCCTGTCATTGTCCCTACATTCCATGTCCCAAACCTCAGAAACCGATCTCCACGTCGGGCATCAGATGTTTCGTCGTCATAAATGGAATGATTTCCACCCTTGCTTCGATCGGGTTCCCCACCTTGAGTTTTGACGAGAGGGAGTGGGGTCCCCCACGGCGTACTTCGGGCTGTACCCTGCTCATATACAACAAAACAACAACATGCATTTTAAAAGGCCATTTTCCCTGCTAGAGCGGGGGTGAGCCTTGCGGTCCCCATGACAATCTTCTCCATTTTGCCTTATTTTCTGCATCTCTCCTTGTTAACCCCCTTGCCCGCATTTCTTCTTCCACCATCTTTAGCCAGGTCTTTCTCGGTCTTCCCCGTCTTCTACTTCCTTCTACATTCATTTCCATCACTCTTCTCAACCAGTCACTTTCATCCTTCCTCAACACATGACCAAACCATCTCAACCTGTTCCTCTTCACAGCACCAATCACAGGCTCTATTCCGATCATCTTTCGCAATTCATCATTTGTCTTCCTCTCTCTCAACGATACTCCGCACATCCGTTGAACCATTCACATTTCCACCCTTTCCAACCTTCGTTGCTGCTCTACGTTCATTACCCATGTCTCGCTCCCATAAATCATAACACTTCTCACACATGCAGCATACACCTTTCCCTTCAGCTTCAACGACACTCCCCTCATCATCAGCACACCACTCAATTCCCGAAACTTCTTCCATGCACATCTCACTCGAGCAACCGTTGCCGAGTCTGATCCACCTTCTCCATTCAGCATGTCTCCGAGGTAGCAAAATGTTTTCACACCTTCCAGCTTCACGCCTTCTCCAAGATCCAACTCAACATTTCCTCCATCTGCAGCTCCCTCTGTGCACACCTTACATTTGAATGTAGCTGCCACACTGGTTAATGACCCTCTCAGACCACTACATTTTTGATGAACCCACTCAGCGCACATTGTACACTGAATGGAGTTCACTCCGACACCCTTCCTACACACAGCACAGGGCCACTTCCCAGTTCTTTCCACCTCACCACATGCTTCACCACTTGCCATCACCTTCGTCTTTCCGATATTCACCTTCAGACCTTTTGTCTCCAGACATTCCTTCCACGTGTTCATCTTTTCCTTCAGTCCATCCATACTTTCCGCAATCAACACCAGATCATCTGCATACAACAACTCCCACAGTAAACCCTCCTTTACGTTCTGAGCCAGCACCTCCATCACAGCTACAAATAGTAGTGGACTTCGTACCGACCCCTGATGCACTCCCACCTTCACCTCAAACTCACCACTGTTCCCGTCCTTCGTCCTTACAGCTGTGCGCGCTCTTTTGTACATTGCCATCACTACTCTGAACAACCATACTGCCCATATGTAGTTGTAATTGTCATGGTTCTCTTTTTGAGGCAATGTTTTTATGGCCGGATGCCCTTCCTGATGCCAACCCTTTTAGTCGCCTCTTATGACACGCAGGGATACGGTGTACCTATTCTAAATCGGGGTACACCCCGGGAAGGGTAGTCACACAGCAATATATATATTCCGCAAAGAATCCGCAAAGCGAGTGTTTCGTTTGCCCGACTCCACAGCAGAGTCTGGAAAGAACGTGGGCTCAAAGTGAACACAAAATTGGCCGTGTACAAAGCAGTTGTCATCCCCACTCTCCTGTATGGAGCCGAATCTTGGAATTGCTATGCACGCCACCTTCGTAGACTGAATGGCTTTCACTCCCGATGCTTACGACAAATTCTAGGCATCCATTGGTTCGATCTCGTGCCGGATACAAAAGTACTCGAGCGAGCTGAAATGCAATCCATCACATGCACCCTGCAAAAGGCCCAGCTCCATTGGGTCGGCCATGTGTTGAGGATGGACGCAGACAGGATCCCACGTTTTATTTTTATGGGAGAACTGCACGAAGGAGAGAGATCAGTGGGCCGGCCCAAACTGTGTTTCAAGGATACACTGCGTGCACATTTGAAAGAATGTGACATCCCGCTCGACAATTTACAAGCTCTGTCCAGTGATCGACCGAAATGGCGTAGCTTGATCCATACACGATGCGACTCCGCGGAAAAGGGTTATATAGATGCCGCCAAAGACGCCCGCAGAAAGCATAAGGAACGCGAGCTGCAACCGGTGCCTGCTGACTCTAAATGGATTTGTACAACTTGTGGACGCCGATGCAAATCGGCACTCGGACTGTATAGCCACAATTGGGTTCACAAGAATTGAACACCAACGCCGTAACGGTGGGGCGACATGATGATGTATATATGTATATATATATATATGTATATATATATATATATATTATACATAATCAGTGCTGGACTGATATCACAGTCATATATTATATCGGAGGTAACCTATGACGTCATAATTATCATTTTAAAATTATACAGGTGGGGGTGCACCTATGGTGAAAATTTCCTGTCAATCGGACCAACGGTTGCAGAGAAAATCATATTTATTCTGTGCGGACAAACAGACAGACAGACAGACAAACAAACGGACTCAAATGCAATACCCTCTCCTCTGGCGAGGGTAATGATTTAAGAGATGAATAGGGGAGGAAGGGTGGGGACTTTAGATACATTACATTAGGGGAGGAAGGGTGAGGCAGTTGCCCTGAAACAACTTGCCTTTGCATCTTGGAAGGCAAATCCAACTGAAGGCAATCTCAGTTCCTTCCACCAAGCTCGAAACAAGTGTGTTTCTACCCTCAGGAGTGCCAGGAAGCACTATCTCTCCACACTCAAGATTGAACTCTCAAACCTGTCTCCTTCCTCCAAATCCTGGTGGCGTCTGGTCAAATCCGTTTGTGGTGTTTGTTCCCCCTCCATCCCCTCCCTTACCTCAAATGGCTACACAGTTGACACCGCACGTGACAAAGCCGAATGCCTCAACTCTGTGTTTGCCTCAAAATCTTGTGTCCCAAACCCATCTCTCTCTGTTCCCACCTTTCCCAGTCGAACCCAACTGCTCCTGGACTCTGTGTCCTTCTCTCCTGACAAGGTGGAGAAGTTTTTATCAAACCTCGACTCTGATTCTGCAACTGGACCAGATGGCATCAGCCCTCGGGTCCTAAAATCCTGCTCTGCCGCTCTATCTCACCCTCTCTCTGTTCTTTTCACCCTCTCTTTTGTTCAAGGTCATCTGCCAGCATCTTGGAAATCAGCAAACATGACCGCTTTACACAAAAAAGGTGCAAAAACAGATCCTTGCAACTACAGACCAATCAGCCTGCTCCCAATTATCAGCAAAGTCATGGAATCCATCATTGCTTCAGATATCAAATCCTTCCTCTTCTCCAATGGCTTGATCTCTGATCATCAATTTGGATTCAGACCAGGTCATTCTACTCTGGACATGTTGCTTCTGCTGTCTCAACAATGGATGGAGGTCCTCAATGCCAAACAGGAAATCAGAGCTGTCTCACTTGACATGTCACGTGCCTTCGATACGGTCTGGCACCCAGCTCTGCTCTCCAAACTCACCTCCTATGGTATTCAGGGAAATCTCCATTCATGGCTTGCGGATTTCCTCTCTGGTCGTAGGCAACGTGTGGCCCTGAATGGATTTCTTTCATCTTCCCTTCCTGTTCTGGCTGGAGTTCCCCAAGGTAGTGTTCTGGGCCCTGTGCTATTTCTGGTCTTCATCAATGACCTCTCCGACTCTCTGGAAAGTCCTCTCTATCTCTTTGCTGATGACTCCACTATCTGCCGCTCCATTCCTCATCCCTCAGATCGGCAGTCTGCAGCCTCCTCACTCTCTGCAGACCTGGACAAAATCACAGACTGGTGAAACAAGTGGAACATGTCTTTCAATCCTGACAAATCTCACACTCTTACAATGTCTCTCTGAAAGGACCGACTGGACAACCCTCCCATCTACTTTCTCAACAATCCTCTCCAAGAAGTTCTGTCGCTCAAGCTTTTGGGTCTCACTATCTGCCATGATCTTTCTTGGGAAAACCACATTTCCAAGCTGGCCTCCAAAGCCAGTCGCCGACTGGGCATCCTCCGTCGTGCGAAGTCCTTCCTTGGCACACCTGAGCTCCTCACCACATACAAGGCTTTCATCCGCAGCTCAATGGAATACTGTTCCCCCCTCTGGGCTGGTGCTCCTGCCTCACACCTTGCTCGGCTTCACGCTGTTGAGGCCAAAGCTTTCAGAATCATTGGAATCTCCCGCGATGTAGTCAACTCCGAGGGCCTTTCACTCACTCACCGCAGGCAGGTTGGTGGTCTTTCTGTCTTCTACCGACTCCTTTCCGGCCTTGCTCCCCCAGCTCTCTCTGTGCTCTGTCCCCCCAATATTCCTTCAGGTCGCACAACATCTGCCTGCAACCCTCTTATGGTTAAACTGCCAAAGTCTAGGCTCTCTGCTCACCTTCACTCTTTAATTCCCCTTTTCTCCCGCCTCTGGAACAAACTCCCCCACTCCCTTCAATCCCACTCCTCCCTCCAGGTCTTTAAAACAGCTGTTCACCACCATCTCTTATCTTCCCCCATCGAAAACCTTGATCTTTTCTACACCCGGTAATTCACCCCAGAGTCCTTGCAGTGTTCATATGTTTTATTCCTCTCCCACCTCCCCCCAAGTCCTCCTGATGTCCCTGCTCTCAAATGTTGTGTTTGTGTCCTTCCCCCTCTCTCCCCATCTTGTCTGCCGCTCCCCTTGTTTTTTGTGTTTTGTGTGTCGGTTTGTCTTTTTGTGTGATTAATGTTCGCTCTTTCACGAGCCTCGATGTTGTATACAAAAAAAAAAGAAAAAAAAAAGGGGCCACATTTTTTATATTTCTGGACATTATATCTGCTTAAATGCAGCAGGAGACTTCATTGTTAAGCCCATTTATATTTATTTTGTATGTTTATTTCAATTGTGATATGTTTATTTTGGCTGCACCCACCTTCCTCGGCATTTTCTCGAAGTCCAGGAACCTAACCAACTTTTTCGCAAAGGCCCTCAGTTTTAGCATTTGCAGTTTTGCTATACGCGATGTTTCCAGGAACGTAACCCCCATGATATTTAATGGTTTACTCGACACATTTGGAAAGGAGGTGTTTGCAGGGCTAATGCAGATTAATTTTGGGGTGGGGTAGGTGGGGAGGTTATGAAAGAGGAGTCTGTATAAATCATCATCTTTGCCATTAATTGAAAGTTTTTTTTTCATATCAGGGTTACTTGACATCTGAAGAGCTGGTGTTAATGACAAGCACATATCCAAAATGCACTTTGCACGATGTGAAAGAGTAGAAGCCAAAGTAACATGATCAGAACAGAACTCTACACTGGGGTGAGGAAGGTATTCATATTTGCAATGTATGTTATGGCAAGAAGGTTGGGGATTGGTGTTATAGTTAATGCAACATTTGATATATATATATATATATATATATATATATATATTGGCTTTACGATGTGTGGAAAGTATCGACAACCTGCAATAGTTAGTGATTGGCAACTATCTTGGCCTTTGTGATATCTTCAAGCCAAAACTTTTGAAATAACCTTGGCTATTCAGGTCCAGATGATAATCAGACAGACTCATTGACTCCGACATCTCGCATGATGTTTCGATGTTGGCCTCATGTATTCCTCCCTCCATGTTTATCTCCTCCACCCTCACTCCATCCGCATTTTGCAAATTCCTCCCTGCCTTCTTCATCTTCCTCCAACCCACTTCCATTTCTCCTCATCGGCTTCAACAGCCATTCCATGAAAAGCATAAAAAGAGTTTCTGCCTTTCGAAAAAGTTTCCTTTCTACAAGAACAAGGATGCAGGCGAGGCTGGAAATGGGCATTCGGATCGTAAGTATTATAGTTATGTGACCTGGTTGCCAGTGACTGGCTTCGTGGGAAGTGAGGAATTTTAAACCCTGGTATGATGGTGAAGGTGGTAAGCAGGTTGGAGCTGCAATATTTTTGAATCGCATTTATTTTTTTGTTTTCACAACATGTACATTTCTTAATAACCCGGTGTTCAAAGTCTAATCTACCAGTTTCTGAGGTTTTTAAAATTGCTTTTATTACCCAATGTTATTTTCTCCATATAACTCCTTGAATGCAACATGGAAATGCCATGGCTCGAACATGGCTGTACCGGTGCCCATCTCAAGGGCTGTATAATTCACAGTTCCATGGATATAGAAGAGAAAAATTAATGTAACCCTCTATTTGAATTTGCATTGGATGCTACATTTCGCCAAAACCTGCCACCAACAATTGCCATCTTGCCACGGTTGGGACAAGCTCCGAGTAACTTATGCTTTTCTTTCCCACTTCTCCCACCTCTCCCATATCTGTTTTGATTTTCTCTTCTGTCCTTGTTTTGCCATTACCTTCTTTTTTGCTTGTCTTTTGTTTTCTTTTTATCTCCCGAATTTGTGTCCTCCTCCCCTACCCAATCCGTTCCTGCCCCCCTTATCCTTTTCCTCTGCGTTTCGGCCCCCCACTGCTCTCCAGGAAAGATCTGGATTAAGTGAGGACGATTTTGCGTCCAAGATGCTGCGTAAGTCCCTGCAGTCAGATGGCAGAATCCACCCCCATGACACACTAAGCGAGTGTGCATTGATGTCTGTACTTATATCTTTCTTTTTCTCTGTATCATCTTTCTTTTTCTCTGTATTATCTTTCTTTTTCTCTGCATTATCTCTCTTTTTCTCTGCATTATCTCTCTTTTTCTCTGTATTATCTCTCTTTTTCTCTGTATTATCTCTCTTTTTCTCTGTATCATCTCTTTTTCTCTGTATTATCTTTCTTTTTCTCTGTATTATCTCTTTTTCTCTGTATTATCTCTCTTTTTCTATGTATTATCTCTCTTTTTCTCTGTATAATCTCTGTTTGCTCCATATTATCTTTCTTTTTCTCTGCATTATCTCTCTTTTTCTCTGCATTATCTCTCTTTTTCTCTGTATTATCTCTCTTTTTCTCTGTATTATCTCTCTTTTTCTCTGTATCATCTCTTTTTCTCTGTATTATCTTTCTTTTTCTCTGTATTATCTCTTTTTCTCTGTATTATCTCTCTTTTTCTCTGTATTATCTCTCTTTTTCTCTGTATTATCTCTCTTTCTCTGTATTATCTCTCTTTTTCTCTGTATTATCTCTCTTTTTCTATGTATTATCTCTCTTTTTCTCTGTATAATCTCTGTTTGCTCCATATTATCTCTCTTTTTCTCCATATTATATCTCTTTTCTCTGTATAATCTCACTTTTTCTCTGTATTATATCTCTTCTTCTCTGTATTATCTCTTTTTCTCTGTATTATCTTTCTTTTTCTCTGTATAATCTCTGTTTTCTCCATATTACCTCTCTTTTTCTCCGTATTATCTCTTTTTCTCTGTATTATCTCTTTTTCTCTGTATAATCTCTGTTTTCTCCATATTACCTCTCTTTTTCTCCGTATTATCTCTTTTTCTCTGTATTATCTTTTTTTCTCTGTATTATCTCTCTTTTTCTCTGTATAATCTCTGTTTTCTCCATATTATCTCTTTTTCTCCATATTATATCTCTTTTCTCTGTATAATCTCACTTTTTCTCTGTATTATCTCTCTTTTTCTCTCTATTATCTCTCTTTTTCTCCGTATTATCTCTTTTCCTCCGTATTATATCTTTTCCTCCGTATTATCTCTTTTTCTCCATATTATATCTCTTTTCTCTGTATAATCTCACTTTTTCTCTGTATTATCTCTCTTTTTCTCTCTATTATCTCTCTTTTTCTCCGTATTATCTCTTTTCCTCCGTATTATATCTTTTCCTCCGTATTATCTCTTTTTCTCCATATTATATCTCTTTTCTCTGTATAATCTCACTTTTTCTCTGTATTATATCTCTTCTTCTCTGTATTATCTCTTTTTCTCTGTATTCTCTCTCTTTTTCTCCATATTATCTCTTTTCCTCCGTATTATCTCTCTTTTCCTCCGTATTATCTCTCTTTTCCTCTGTATTATCTCTCTTTTCCTCCGTATTATCTCTTTTCCTCCGTATTATCTCTTTTCCTCCGTATTATCTCTTTTCCTCTGTATTATCTCTTTTCCTCCGTATTATCTCTTTTCTTCCGTATTATCTCTTTTTCTCCATATTATCTCTTTTTCTCCGTATTATCTCTCTTTTTCTCCGTATTATCTCTCTTTTTCTTTGTATTATCTCTCTTTTCCTCTGAATTATCTCTCTTTTTCTCTGAATTATCTCTCTTTTTCTCCATATTATATCTCTTTTCTCTGTATAATCTCACTTTTTCTCCGTATTATCTCTCTTTTCCTCCGTATTATCTCTTTTCCTCCGTATTATCTCTTTTCCTCCATATTATCTCTTTTTCTCCATATTATCTCTCTTTTTCTCCATATTATCTCTTTTCCTCCGTATTATCTCTCTTTTCCTCCATATTATCTCACTTTTCCTCCGTATTATCTCTCTTTTCCTCCGTATTATCTCTTTTCCTCCGTATTATCTCTTTTCCTCCGTATTATCTCTTTTCCTCCGTGTTATCTCTTTTCCTCCGTATTATCTCTTTTCTTCCGTATTATCTCTTTTTCTCCATATTATCTCTTTTTCTCCGTATTATCTCTCTTTTTCTCCGTATTATCTCTCTTTTTCTTTGTATTATCTCTCTTTTCCTCTGAATTATCTCTCTTTTTCTCTGAATTATCTCTCTTTTTCTCTGTATTATCTCTCTTTTTCTCTGTATAATCTCTCTTTTTCTCTGTATTATCTCTCTTTTTCTCTGCATCATCACTTTTTCTCGATATAATCTCTTTTTTTCTCTGTATTATCTCTCTTTTCCTCTGAATTATCTCTCTTTTTCTCTGTACTATCTCTCTTTTTCTCCATATTATATCTCTTTTCTCTGTATAATCTTCCTTTTTCTCTGTATTATCTCTCTTTTTCTCTGTATTATCTCTCTTTTTCTCCGTATTATCTCTCTTTTCCTCCGTATTATCTCTTTTCCTCCGTATTATCTCTTTTTCTCCATATTATCTCTCTTTTTCTCCATATTATCTCTTTTCCTCCGTATTATCTCTCTTTTCCTCCGTATTATCTCTTTTTTCCTCCGTATTATCTCTTTTCCTCCGTATTATCTCTTTTCCTCCGTATTATCTCTTTTCCTCCGTATTATATCTTTTCCTCCGTATTATCTCTTTTTCTCCATATTATCTCTCTTTTTCTCCGTATTATCTCTTTTTCTCCGTATTATCTCTTTTTCTCTGTATTATCTCTTTTTCTCTGTATTATCTCTCTTTTCCTCTGAATTATCTCTCTTTTTCTCCATATTATCTCTCTTTTTCTCCGTATTATCTCTCTTTTTCTCCGTATTATCTCTCTTTTTCTTTGTATTATCTCTCTTTTCCTCTGAATTATCTCTCTTTTCCTCTGAATTATCTCTCTTTTTCTCTGTATTATCTCTCTTTTTCTCTGTATAATCTCTATTTTTCTCTGTATTGTCTCTTTTTCTCTGTATAATCTCTTTTCCTCTGTATAATCTTTATTTTTCTCTGCATTATCACTTTTTCTCTATATAATCTCTTTTTCTCTGTATTCTCTCTCTTTTTCTCTGTATAATCTCTCTTTTTCTCTGTATTATCTCTTTTTCTCTGTATTATCTCTCTTTTTCTCTGTATAATCTCTCTTTTTCTCTGTATTATATCTCTTTTCTCTGTATAATCTCTGTGTTTCTCTGTATAATCGCTCTTTTTTGCTGTATAACCTCTCTTTTTCTCTGTATAATCTCTCTTTTTCTCTGTTTCCCTCTCTCTGTCTCTCTCTATATCTCTCTCGGTGCATCTCTCTATCTTTGTACCTATCTCTTGCTTTTTCTGTGTGTGTGTGTGTGTGTGTGTGTGTGTGTGTGTGTGTGTGTGCTGTGCGTGCGTGCGCGCGCCTCTCTCTCTCTCTCTCTCTCCCTCTCTCCCTCTCTCCCTCTCTCCCTCTCTCCATCTCTCCCTCTCTCCTCTCTCCCTCTCTCCTCTCATCCCTCTCTCCCTCTCTCCATCTCTGTCTCTTTCTTAGTATCTATCTATCTCTCAGTACCTATCTATCTCTCTCTTTCTCTGTATCTCTATCTGCATATCTCGATGTATCTGTATGTATGTATGTATGTATAGTATATATATATATATATATATATACTATATATATATATATAAATGTATATAATGTATATACAGTCGGACCCCACTATTCGCGGAATGCGTGTATCACGGTGGATAAAATGCGACATGTTTCTCTATTCGCGGAAAAAATGTCCTGCAAATTTGCGGGGTTTTTTGTTTTTGCGGCTGCCTTCCAGGAAATCGCGGGTCCCCCCCCCCCCCCCCCCTCTATTTGCGGCCATGTTCCGCTATTTCGTGGTTTTTCAAGGGCGCAAAAAAAAAATTTCATTGGCCGCTAGCATGACACATTTATAAAACCCATCTTTACCAGCCATGCAAAAAGCAGGTGGACGTACGGCATAAAAAAACCATCTTCTATGAGCCACGAGCATGACATGCTGTGCGATATGCGTTTTCATGGCCCTTGCGGCCACGAATTTTAGCTGGAATAATCGAAAGCTTCGCAGGATACCCCACTAGATGTGTAAACAAGTCAACTCCGCGAATTATAGAATGCAAACGCTTCATTAAATCAATTCTAGCTTGCAATTTATGGTAAAGCATCATCAGAGATGTTACACAATGAAAACGCTTTGGGGGGATGTTCCATCAGCTATGAAAACATGTCAACTCAGCGAATTATAGAATGCAAATGCTTCATTAAATCTATTACTGATTGAAATGAGCAGATAGGCTCAATACCCACAATACTCTCAATCCTTCATATACAGACTGTCCTCGATTTTGATCATTGTTCTCGTCCCGTTGCTTTGACATATGTTTTTGACTTGCTCTGCTCATCGTTCAATAATGGCTCCCAAGCGCAAGGGCAGTGCCAGAGATACATCGACTACCAAGAGGCAGAAGAATGTGTTACGTGCTCCTCCCCAAACCCCCTGGTCACGGTGTACCTCCGAGCCCTGAGAGGAGTCACGGCAGAAAGATGTGTTATTCTGTGTCAAAGATCATGGTGAAACCACACCAATTGTTACCAACAAACAAATATTTTATTAAGGTCACACAAGAATAACAACACAAAACAATAGTAATCAATTGTACAACCAATATATATTTCCTATGATGGTACCATCAGGTTCGTACAATATAACTCACTGTGCTCCAAGTGAGCGAAAAGAAGAACATTCCCCAATGTCTCTATTCCGGCATCAAGCCAAAGTCGATCCGCTCCAGCGATCGTCAGAACGATGTCTAATCGAGACCAGAATCCCGTTCGGATGACAGTCACAGTCCGCTGCCAGCCAAGCTGCGTAAAGGCACCCTCAAGGCAACTGGGAAATCCCACCCTCGGTGTATGGACGCTCCACGGCTCCCACTCTGCGAACCGCAGATTTCCAACTCGAAAGCCACGTTGCACACACACACACCAGATTAACGTCTGAATGCGGTGAAAATGGTTTGAAGCGAAGTGAAAAACCTTGAGCGAAGCTCAAAGCGCGCGAGTCAAATGGCCGATGGCCCGTTCTCGAGGCGTAACGGCACTATGATGATTCTCCTCGGAATCAACCGCAAAACCTGAAATGCAGGTTGATCTGTCACAGCAATAACAACTCTGTCGCATGAATGCCTTTCCTGGGACACCCAAAAGTTCACTCGTGTGACTCTCTTTCGCCAATCTTTCGCTCCGGGACCTCGAAGCAGCTAGGCTTCTTCTCCGACTCACTCGCTCCGCCTTCTTTCCCTCCTCTTCCTCTTCGTCATCGTCCGGTTCCGGTTTCATTTAAAACATTAACTTTTTTACCTTTTGAAAATAGTAATACTCCCTTTAAACGACAACAATAATAGTACATGGAATCAAAAATGTTACAGTGGATGAAAACCACAACAACGGAAGTGACGAATCCGTAACAAATGTCATGAACCTTCGCCAGAAAGTGGAGCTGCTCGACCGGCTTTCAAGAGGAGAGAGAGTGCGGCCTCTGTGGGCAGGGATTATGGCGGCAACGAATCCACCGTTCGCTACATACGGAAGACCGAGAAAGCAATTTGTGACAGTATTTTCAGCGAGAGCTGTATCGAGTACGAACGTGGTCAACCCATGTCCGGGATGTCCACATAGAAAAGATGGAGACGGCTTTCAGCATATGGATCAAGGACAATATGCAGAAGAGTGTGCCTTTGAGTGGACCTCTCATTCGCGAAAAGGCCAAACCAATTTACGATCATCTGTCTGGCATGGGTGGTGCCAGCACGAGTGATGCGCCGAGCGATTATTGTACAAGCAGCGCGACTTCATTCACTGCAAGCAGGGGATGGTTCCATCGTTTCAAGGAGCGGTACTGTCTCAAAAATGTGAAGCTCTCAGGGGAGCGTGCCTCCGTAGACCACGAGGTGGCAAAAGCATTCCCTGCTCAACTCGCGAGGCTGATCGAAGAGAAGGGACACCTCCCAGACAGAGCAGGTGTTCAATGCTGATGAGACTGGCCTCTTCTGGAAAAAGATGCCCACGAGAACTTTCACCTCGAAGCACGAGGAGACAGGATCGGGTATCAAGGCTGCCAAGAACTGCCAATCTCTTCTCCTCTGTGCAAACGCAAAAGGGGACCTCATGCTGAAAAGCATGATGTTGTACCGTTCCCTGAACCCGTGTGCTCTCAAGGGCAAGCACAAGCAAACTCTGCCCATGTTTTGTAGGGCCAATAGAAAAGCCTGGGTGATGGCACCAATCTTCCTGGACTGGTTCCATAATTGTTTCATCCCTTAGGTGGAGAGGTACATGGTGGGCAAAAACATTGCGTTCAAGGTTCTCTTGCTCCTGGACAATGCTCCTGGCCACCCCGCGGACCTGGACGTGGCTCACCCGAATGTCAAGGTGATCTTTCTGCCGCTCAACATCACCTCCCTCATCCAGCCACTCTACCAAGGTGCTTGGCCTCCCTCAACGTTTAAAATGTATTACACCCTTCGCACCTTTCACCGCATTTTGGTTGTGATGGAGTCCAACCCAGGGCTCACCGTCGGGCAGTGTTGCAAGGATTTCAACATTGCCCACTGCATCAGCGCCATCAAGGAGTTGGTGGATGAGGTGAGAGCCTCGACCATCAACGCATGCTGGCACACCCTGTGGCCAGACAGGCAGTAAGAAATTTTACTGGCTTTCCTTATAACACTGAGAAGAGTAATGTGATTGTCGGGTTGGCATGGCAGTTGGGAGGGGAAGGATTTGATGACATGCAGCCTGAGGAGTTGGAGGATCTCATTGCC